>NC_087252.1:9965200-10227700 GCF_037042905.1 Lytechinus pictus
TGTCAGTCTTTGACTGCTTGTAATTGCAATAGAAATCCAATACATTTACATGTTTAGAATGAAATTAAAACCAAAAGAAACGTTTCAAATGCGTGTCAGGAATTACAGGATATTACATTTTAATATCCCTTTCCAAAATAATGCGACAAAATGCACACAGATGTGGTGCAGCGCCCTTTTACACAATGATCATTGAAACCAAGTGTGATAAAAAATTGATGCAAATAAAAAAAGGAGAGCAAGTTGAAAAAAACCTTCAGAAATTGATGGACATGACCTAATGTCATTTGACCTTTTGAACCCTACACGACCTTTGACCCCAGCATACTAATGAGCTAACATATGGTATTACCCATGGATCAAATATACCAAGTATGAGCAAAACTGATGTACAAATAAAACATGTAAAAGCAAATTTAACAAAAACTGTATTTTTTAACAGACCAGCGAACTAATAGACCAACATAAAAAAATGATCACTTGGTCTCCGCCGAACACCGAACTATATTTCAAAATATTGTATATATATATATATATATATATATATATATATATTTCAATTTAAAACAATATCAGTCATGCAATTTTATTACAATACGATACATATTTGCGGAAACAAAATCTTAAGTGAGTAATTTGTCAAACAAGATACCGTGTGTGTGTGTGTGTATGTTTGCATGTATATATATATATATATATATATATATATACATATATATATATATATATATATATATATATATATATATATATATATATATATATAGGGAAGCAGTGTAGCTCAGTCGGTTACAGCGCATGTTTCGGATGAGATCGTAGATCTCAACGTGAGGGGTTCGAGTCGAAACGCGCCTAACAAAAAATCTGATGCTATAGCGTTGTGTGTTAGTGTGCCTCACCACTGTATTCAGTGCAGGTGTGGATACAGTTGGAAAACACTCCGTCCATCGGAAAGGACGCAAATGTTGGTCCCGTGTATAGGAGAGTCACATCCTATGCACGTTAAAACCAATACACGATTCGTCAAAGGGTAGGGTGTTCACCCGGTGTATTGCACCTGCAGGTCCCGGCAAAATTCAGGTCAAGTCAATCTTGACGTTCACATGCCATAATAATCAATATAATGATTGTGGGCATTAACGGAAAGACAAGAAGATATGTATGTATATATATATATATATATATATATATATATATATATATATAGCGGAAATGGTCATGAAGGGTCAATAAAAACATCAAAAATGAAGAAGAACATGATACTTTTGTCTTGTCATTCAATAAAATGAACATCCGTTCTAATCAAGTCCCTGCTTCTTTATTTTTGATGTTTTGTTGTGGTTTATGTAGTGATGGTTCTGTGACATAACATGGTTTGAAATATCCTTCCTTTTCTTTTTTTATGTGTTTGCTTGTGCAGAGGTGTTAATGCTAAGGTGCATATTGACAGTCACTGTCATTATTGTGTTATTTTCCAACTTTTGAATTTCGACCTTGCCCTACATTTCAAGGCACTGCACATTCATGTGAACCATTACCACATCATGTAGGGTATCATTTTAAAGGGAATTTTTGAAGGGAATTAAATGATTTATTCATTGGTATGGTATAAATTATACATTGATATTTACAAAAACCGGAGAGGAATTATCGATCAAAGTCAGATTTCCAAACTTTTTTTTTGAGGAGTTTATTAATAAAGCTGAGGCCAGAAGTTTACATACACCCAGGAAATTCAAAGAAAAGTTGACACTTGCCAAATATCATAAAATTTACTGTATCTTATAAATACTTGTGCTATCATCACGAATTCGATATCAAACAAATGAGTATGTCATGCCCCTTCGTCACATTGCTTTGTCTTCAGGAGCTGACAAATATCTAGGTGTCATCTTGTCCCAAACAATCTTCATATTTCAGACAAATTATAAATACATATTTGACAAAAACATCTCATATTTTTGCAAGTTACTTCTCACCGCAAAGATTTCACTTTTTTGTTCAGTGGTGACATATTGTGATAAAAAATGTAATATGAATTAAAGATTTGACATAATATATTTCTATGAAACGATGTTTGAAAAACAATATAATTCTTTGTCAGTGCCCATGAAGAATGTGACTTTACCTTTCATTTTTGAGAGCTGTGCTCCTTTCAAAATCTACGATTTTATTTACACAGCATTTTCCATGTTTTCTAAACTATTTGTGATTATTATAAATATATATATATATATATTTACATATATATATATATATATATATATATATATATGTGTGTGTGTGTGTGTGTGAGTGTGTGTGTTAAATTATAATTATACATGTACAACAGCTTTGACAACTATTGTAATAGATATTTTGTGAATGGAATGAATTAAGAGAACGATGGTATGCGTTGCTTATATCAAGGTTCCTCAGTGCTATATGCCCTTTGGAAAAATTGGTGATGCCGAAAATGGCTCTGCCGGGAATCGAACCCGGGCCCCCAACTTCGAACGCCGGTGCCTTAGCCACTTGACCACAGACACGGGCTAGTGGCTAAGGCGATCTCGATCCGAGTGACCGTCAGACTAACAAATTTCGACATTGTTCTCTTCAGTCATTTCTTTCACAACATATTTAAATACAAGAGTTGCCAAATCTGTTTATCTGACGGTCAATCTGATCAGGGTTGCCCTAGACACTAACCCGTCTCTGTGGCCTAGTTGTAAGGGCACCGACGTTCAAAGCTTGGGAAATTTTTTCTGCATCACCAATTTTTCCAAAAGGCAGATAGCTATGGGAAACCTCCGCCTACCATTGTTCTCTTCATTTGTTTTCTTCACAACATGTTTTTATACAAGAGATGCATATGTATATATATATATATATATAAATGTGTGAAGTTATACATGTACTACAGCTTTGGCAACTCTTTTTTTTATATTTAAATATTGTGTGAAAGAAATTGATGAAGAGAACATCAAATCAATCTTCATCAATTTCTTTCACACTATATATATATATATATATATATATATATATATATATACACAACAAAAAAGTAAGTCCCCCCTTAAAAAAACATCAATAATTTCCGAACCAATGCGAGTTTTTGATATATTTTTACATGAGCGTGTAGGTAATTTTATAAGCTACCCTCTGAGTAAACGTTATGGACGTATTTTACTTCATGCTTCAGTGAGCACCGTCAGAAGGCAAAAAAATCACTTTTAAAAAGTCACAAGCCAAATATCATGACTTTGATTCCCTTTTATTGGAACTAATTCCACATTCTCATCATAAAAAATAGTCAGAAGGCTTGTAAAAGGTACTCTCTAAAAGACGATACAACTTTTTTGGCTAAATTTCACGGTTGAATAAACACAAGTCCAAATTTAATATGATCGGATTTTTTTACACATTTATATCAATAAAAATGATAGAATATGATGACAGTTATTTTTGGAAGAGTTTCTTCAACAATATTCATCGTTTCACGGTTCAATGAACATTTATTGAAAACAAAAAATACGATTTTCAAATATCATAGGCAAGTATTGGTTCATTTTGGAAACTGAAAATTATCTTTTCTCAACTTTTTCGTTATGTTCATGACCAATTAACATGTTCCAATGATTCAAAGGCGTTTAATTAAATATCCACGCTTGAATGAACATGTGGAATGCGATTAGCTCTTTTTTACGTTATCGGAAAAAATGCAATTTGTTACTATGGATATCTGTCACAAACCTCCTTGCATAGTTCATTTGATTAGATTTTTATGAAAATCCCGATGTTTAATGCATCAGTGAGCACACAAAATTCGAAAATTATGCAAATGAGAAAAAAGTTCAAGGCCTTGGCCCCACTCTGTGTCGTATCGAATGGTTATTTTGGTGTGCGCGCCTTTTGGATAGTGTTACTCTGAAGCCATGTACGAAGTTTCATGAAATAACTGTTGGCAGAAGTAACAAAAACCGTCCATGAAACAAACCCTCATTTCATATTTGTGGGCCATCCTAGGAAAATGGGTATTATAGGTGAAATTTTGGATATTTGGTTTTTTATGTTTTCTGGTACATGGACACATGTACAATGTGTATACAAAATATTAGAGTCTAATTTATATTTAAATTAGAGATATGGCCAATTGAATCAGGGGTACCCCCCCCCCCCCTGCCTGGCTGTATGGGTCGTCATGGTAGTCGGGCTTATTATTCATCTTTTCATGATAGGGAAATGTTGGTTCTTTTGTAACGCCCAACATGCCCGGCATAGGCGAGGTGATCTTTTGTAGTGCAGACATAATTTTTATATATACACAGCTAGGCGAATACAATAGAACAAATTATTCTACATATTCAACCACACCCACACTAGAACCCACACACTCACATTACATGCAAAAAAAAACCCTTATGGAGACTATTTGTCATACTATATATAGTTCGTCATATATAGCGCGTAGTTTTAACATGGGAGGAGGTTCCCAGATCCAATGACCAGGGGAAGATGGGGTTGGGTTATTCATCTGATTTTTTGTTGTGGGGGGGGGGGGCAGCTTATCATTTTTTTTGGGGGGTGCCCACCCCCACAGGCGCCGCAGAACATTTTTTGAAAATGGGAGGGGCTGTCCATGCAAAAAAAAAATCACAATCAAATGGTAATTTTTTACATGTTTATACATGCGTTCTGGGGGAAAAAAGTGGGGCCAAAGCCCCTGCCCACCTCCATCCTATATTTGTCCCTGCCCTAACCCCCCCCCCCCAAAAAAAAAAGACATCACCTTGCTGTTTGTCCATACTTCACTTTCTCGCAAAGTAAAATCTAAAAAAAATCATGCTTAAGCTTTGGAAAATAACCACAAACAAAATTCAATTTTGCAAAACCAAGTTTTTTCGGTGGCAATACACAATAGTGAAAAGCTGATGCGAGCTACATTTCATAAAGATTTAATATGACAGCAACTCTTGATGAAATATCAACTTTCATTGAACTAGCGAATCAGGAAGCAGAAGGTTCATTGTTTTTATGGTAGTTTTCATTCGAGCAAGGAATCATATCAACATTTAATGAAATTGGCCACATTTGGTTTCTTTTTAGGGATGGGGTAGTCATGAAAATATATTTCACAAATTGCTGCCAAATTATATGGATCACTGAAGGATTTTTTTTAGGTCACTTCGTTTGAAAAGAAGAATAAAACTGCATAAAAACTTGGCTCCACATATTAATACGACAGGTATTATAACTAACAAATACTCACAAATACATAGTCATCTTTTCTCTGCTACACTCTGTACACGTGTGTAATGATATGCGTTGTAAACATCTTATGCTTGAATAAAAAAATAATATCAGAGTTTAATTCTTGATATGGAAGAGACAACATACATTTACTCTCTTCTATGCAGCAGTCTTAGCAAAAACTCAGGAATGTGCATCACTCTCCACTGTCCAAATTTGCACTAAAAAGGATATAAAACACGATAATCTCTCCTTAGTGTGTGTGTTTAAAGCTAAATGAACGTAGTTGCAGTAAAACATTGATTTCGTGAAAAAGTCTGTAAAACCAAGGTAAAGTATTGATATATCATCGTGGATCTAGATCTGGTACAGTTACATAAACTGAACTTTGTGAAATAATAATATCTAGCTAAAAAACGATCACACTGAAGATCGCCAACACAGATAGGCACACGTGGGACAGTTTATTATTATTGCTGGAATAAAGACCCGACGGAAGTGACCGAATCCGCGCTTATTTTGCTTATTTCTCAGCAATTACACAATTTCTTCCAGAATCCTTTGGAACATATTTTTTATTCATACAAACAGACACTTTGGTGATCATTATATTAAATTCTGTAAAAAGTCATTTTGAGATCGTTCCCAAAACTGGAATTTATCTTTAACATTATCACAAACTTCTTAATACAGCAGCAAACTTACCACATTTCAACTTTCTACAATGACATCCTTCTAATGGGTTAGCAAACGTTACAAATTAAGTTTAATTTTTTTATCGAAAAACTTCAGAGTTTGTTCATTCAAAGTAAAACATGTATTCATTGTTCGATTTCCTCTCCTACCGGGGAGGCCGCGAGGTGCCTTGTCCTCATCTAAGATCTTTCCATATATCATATTCCCTCTATTTGGAAAATCCAGTTGATAGCTTATCTGGGAGTATCTGAGAGACTATATGTCAGCAGGGTTCACCAAAGGGGATAATTTTATTCCTCTGCATTGTTTGCTTTCTTCATGTTCCAGTCTTAAAAATGCCACGTTCCGATGACTCAAATCTACATGTTTGATGAATGCAATTGAAAAGTTCACCGATATTAATGTGTTATAAAAACAGTCGCATTACACTCTCATTTCATCATGATTCATGGACATTTATCAACAACATGATATTTAAAATACATTAACTTTTCACTCTTTGGCTGTGTGTAAATGTTACTTGTATTTCTAATAAAGGTGGAAGTACTCCCTGGTGTCATATTTTTCTACCCAAAATAATAAGAATTAACTATTGTTGGGTAAAAAAATCCCTCCAAAATTCATGAGATGTTCATATTTTAATGTTTAATTTTGATATATCACTTGCAAAAAGCTTTCTCTGCATGAGCCTTTATCCAAATTCTATATATTTTTTTCATTTTTTATTGTTTTTATCATTTTATATTTTTTATATTTTCCATAATTCTAGATTTAATGTACTAATAGTGGTTAAATTAATTTTAAAACAATATCTTATAAAACGGCAATTAATTCGTGGAAAAATCGGTTACAACTGACATGATAAAGTAAAAACTGGCACACTATTTCCATATAGAATATGGATAAAGCATGGAAAGCTACCTGAAGCTGTGGTAATGGTGAATCCCATATCAGAGTCTTAAAGTACTTCTTGAAGGGCTGCTGTCAGCTGTATGTTGGTTCTGAGATGTCTTGTCCTCACTGCACTAATACAGTTGCTCTGTAGATCCCGTGCCTTTAACATGTTTAACACAACGACATAAAACAAGGCCAATTAGTTAACAAATTTTCAGAGTTAAAGTTTATAAAAAAAAAACAATACTTAAGAAAAAAAAAAAAACTATAATTTTTTTTATTTTCAAAAATATGTCTTTTCATTTTTTTTTTAATATTGAATGATTTCGTGTAGAAAGTTGGCGAACCTCATGTAATGTAGCTCGACCAGATTGTAGAAAAAATAAGAAATACCCCCCACACCCGCCCCCAAAATATATTGTTATTTTTGAATAAATTTCTTATAAATTGTGACAATCTGTTTTCTAGTTATAATTTCGAAATCATTTGCACAGCTTTGGTGAAGCTCATACCAAATAGACCCCACCCCCTCCGAAAAAAAAACAAATTTGAAATCAGAAGTCCGACAAATAATAATTTGTTAAGAGAGGGGATTTGAAAAATGTCCATAATTAACCGATTTAAAAGGGTATTCCGAGCTGAAAATAATTTCATCAAATGTAAGCAAATGCTGCAAATTTCATCAAAATCTGATAACAACTAGATCTAAAAGGGTTTTTCATGCATTATAAAAACAGTTATATGCACGTCTTAATAAATATGGGCTGATGATGACACCCCACTTTAACTTTTCTTATAACAAAACATGAAATCATACTTATTTTATTTGGTCATACGTGTGTGAATGATATGTCACCTTTTTGCATTAATTAATATCTAGTCTTGGAGGGGGGGGGGGGGTAGAACAAACATAATTTAATGTAACAAGGTGAGACATCTTTGCATCAGTTTGTCAAGTAAATTCATTAAAAAATGCATAGAACTGTTTCACCGAAATCCATATCTTTAAATTATCATAGCTCTTTTACTCCTTGTCCAATTTTGATTTTTTTTTATACATTTTTTACAAACTTGTTGCATGTGATAGATTTAACTTAAATGGTTACAAGTATGTAACGAAGGCCTATCTAAGTAGGTGCAGATCTAGATCTAGATGATAGCCTAGGCATACATAAGTTAGATCTTAAAAAGGCCGTCAAAGTCCCGGACAAATACCGCGAATCGCTACAGCAGTCGCATGTAATTTGACGTTTAAAGTCGTTCCTAAAAAAGCTCTCTGTCGATCGATCCACATAAACACGCTACACAAAATTCACATTCACGTGTTTAGTTGCCATGTTCCTCGCATCGCAATTATCAATGAATTTAACAACTCAATCTGCAACATAATTTAACTTACCTTCATGGATTTCAGCCAAAGGAATTAAATTCAATCAACATGTATCCGAACCCGCCACCAAATATATCGAGCCGATAACCACAGTTCTGAAAAATAAAAATGCGCCTGACATTCTTTTTTATTTCCCGCGGGTTGTTTGTTTTGTTTTTCCTCGCGACGCGCGCCAGACAAAAGTTTGATGACACGCGTATTTAAATGACGTCCTAGCGCATTTATTGTCTCTCACCAATAGTCTGGTTTTTGCGCGACGCCACACATTTGTTAAAATTTTGACTTCGTCTCTCATAGACTTGTGTACATTTTGGGTGCACGTGTTTAAGATTAAGTAACCCCTTATTCAATATGGTGGAACTTTTTTTCACGGCTGTCGTTAGCAATGTCATTTGGCAGTAATGTTTATCAACCTATGGGCAGAATTCTGTGCAAAAATGAAATCGATTTGTTTATTTATGGATGAGTGAGCACGCATCAAAGTGGGAAAATTTGTATTTTCAATGTCACAGACTCATTTTAAAGGGTAATAAAGTAAATATTGGGAGCAAATTCGGTTTCAAATAAGACTTTAATGGCTATTGTTTTTATCATCCATCATTTCTATCACCACACACTTTCCGAACTTTAAACATTTTCATGGTTGAGCGAGCACATTCGAAAACTTAGGAATGAATACTCTTTATACTGCATAAATGTATTCTTTTCCTAACAATTTCTCATGATCAGTTTAATTTATGGACAAATCAGTGGTGGGTCCAGAATTTTAAAATGGGGGAGGGGCCTATAATCGGGGGAGCCACCAACATTTTCAAATTTTAACATGTTCTAACAAGTTGTAGAGGATAATACCAGTGACCCCTATATGATGATACGTCACAATACAAGGGCCGGGGAAGGGTTTTCAAAGTGGGGGGGGGGGGGGGCTGACCATGCAAAAAATCACAATCGTATGGTAATTTTTACATTTTTGTACATGCTTTTGGAAAAAAGTGGGGGGGGGGACTGAAGCTCCCCGCCCAGCCCCACCCCCACTTCCGCGGCCCCTGCAATACACTGTGCTCACTCAACCATGAACGTATGATATCAAAATTGTGTGTGGAGTGGCTAAATGATGGATAGTAAAACAGCATAACACCATACAATTCACCTAAAGACAACATTTGCCCAACTTTGTATTTGCACAATCTGAAAAACGACTCTTGTGACTTTCAAAAATGGTCATTTTTTATTCAATCTTTAATTACTCATGCATGACTCAACCCATCAATCTTTTTTTTCCCCAGAGGTTGCTCAATGAGTGTAGAAAACCACCTACGGAATATCATATCTCAAAATAATTCCGTTCAAAAGTTACAGCAATTTGATTTAGGGGGGACTTACTTTTTTTGTTGTGTATATATATAACTACCACACTTCTTGAAAACCATAATGCACTAGTCCTTCAAAATAATTGGGATTTTATACACCTGGTCATAATTGAGTAGCAGATTGACGTGGATAAAGTCATGTATCATTCTTATCTCGCAAATTGTGCTATTAAAGATATAAATGACGTTTTGGGGAGATTTTTTTTTCAAAGATGATGTACCTGAGAAAACTACGATCCCGTTGATTTCTTTTAAATTCATTAATTAAATATTTGACCAAATGATATTACAACGGACTGGGGTAATAAAGAATTTTGTAACTCCTTTCGAAAGAACTTAATTGTTTTACTCTTTCTGATAAAACTTTATCATTTTATTATTTTTACTATGTATGTTCTTGGAACATTTTCCATTTGCCATTGCTGTCGTTGTTAAAGTTATATACATCATCTAAGTTGAAATATGGTTATTACTCTTTCTTATTTAATAATTGCTCTAAATATTTCTGTCCATTTTGTTTGGATAGTACCTAGAATCTGGACCCCGATGCATAAAAGTAAATACTTTGATAAATCGGCCATCCAATTGTATTTCCATAGAATCATTGATTTCGATTGGCTGTTCAGAGTTGTTGCGCAGCCATGGAAGTTTTTATTGGATGACAATTTTACCACAATATTAGCTGGTCTATTTTCCGTACCCATTTCACAGTGAGATCCTGTGTATCCTTCATCACAAATACACACAAAGGTGAGATGCGGTTGACGGCTCGAAAGAACACACTTGCCAGTCGATGAACATAAGTTGAGCTGCGAACAGGAAGTATCTAGAACAGAATGAGCAGTAGTCATGGTAGTAGTACTTATTTTTATGTACATGTATATATATGATATTATAAAATATGGTGGATTGCTATTATATAAATTACAATGGACATGAATGCGATGGTGCGAGATATTCAATGAGATGAAAGAAAGATCATCTATTCAACTCGACTAACGCCTCGTTGAATAGAGTGTTTCTTTCATTGAATGCGAAATATTGCACCATTGCATGAATAAGAATTTCGCTATATGTGTTGTACAACGCCTCTGAGTTTAGCCAAAAAATATGAAGAAAAAAAACCCCACAGTTTTTCCCGGCAGTAATCAATGAAAAGGAAGCAAAATACTAAAAACGAAAAGCAAAATCCCACAAGCGCACCTGACCTCGGTCGGGCAGCATTGCGCATGTAGCCAGCAAGCTATATGCATATTTCACCGTAAGGCTCTGTCACATATATCCCAACGCAAGGCCCGAGCGTTAAAATTGAGCCAAAAGTGGGAAAAAATGATCGGTGCGTCGCGACACAACGACGCGTCGTTGTGCTCCCAACGTCTGTAAGGATTCTGGGAAAGGCGCTAACGAGCTTGCAACGAATGCATCACGTGTTGCCGACGTGTTGCGCGTATATTGGGAGCATACAGACCGTACATAGATCGCATTTATTGCATTGACGCCATCAATGGCGACAATACGCTGTTGTTGTTCCGTATTCCTATTCCACAATCTTCTTCTTCTTTGCATTGACGCCATCAACGGCGACAATGCATTGTTGTTGTTGTTCCGTATTCCTATTCTGCAATCTTCTTCTTCGTCTTCCGCCAAAAACCCCATTCACTTAACACATAGAGTTTGTTAACTCTACCCAGGCCACCTTCCTCATCCAAATTCATCCAAATTTGGCAGGCATAGTCCCCAGCACCCCTTGTTGTGCACCTTTTATTTCATTTTCCAAAATCACTTATGCATGACCGTGCAGGCGCCATTTTGTCAATTTCAAGTCCATTTGCATACTATTCTTTATTCTTTCATATCTCCGTTGTCCAGCATGCTACAGACTTCTAACAAATTGCTATAGATAGTCAAAGAGCTGCTCCATCATCTGCGACGCATAACCTGACCTTCAAAATGCTATCTTCATGCCCCAAATTCAAATCCGAAATAGCCTTCCTTCAAAAACTTCATATTATTGAAATGTAAATTCACAAAATCGTAAGATGGCCATAACTTTTTTGTTTTTATTCATTTTGAGCTCATATCTCGAGGAATTGATTACGGTACCATATCATACACGCTAATTCAGTTTTCACGCTTCACTGACCTTCTGTTTTTTTTATGTTAAAAAAAACGCTTACCTCTGAATGTTCCTCATTGCGTCATGCATGGCTAAACCCGTACCTTTTTTTTTAATTTAGGGTCTTCAAGATATGCCCTTTTCATGCCATTAGAAAAATATATACCTTACTACTGACGAAATATCTGAAAAATGCACCCGAAAATCAGCAAAATATGCAAAAATGCACTATAATGCCAGCACAACTTCAACTTGCTGTTATTTCCTTATTATTAAAGCTTATTCTTTCTAACTTGGCAGATATGAGTATTGATATATACTTCGACCGTTCGCCAACCTTTTGTAACAGAAACTGACAAAGAGCTGACGTCAGCTTAAAATTATTATGCAAAACTTTCATTTTTTTTTAATGTCTTTTTTATATGGCATTTACTTCCGGTCTATTGCTTGCGCACAAATAAAAGTGGTATTAATGTCACCAATCTGAACACTACTCACAAAGCACACATTATCAACAACAGAATTGTACACATCAATGTCTATGGCATCAGTTTCAGGCAAAAACGAACTTAACGTATGAGCAGCCATATGGTCTAAAATGGACGAAATCTATTATTCCTCCCCTGCCTCCGTTCCTCATCCAAATTCATTCCGATTTGGTAGACATGTTGTCCATGATGCATTATTGTGTACCTTATATTTCATTTTTTTAAATCATTCATGCGACTTCTAACAAATTGCATTAGATTGTGTAAAAGTTGCATTTTCATATAAACTACGACTTACCCTTCAAAATGCCGTCTTCTTGTCTTAAATTCAAATCCAAGATAGTCTACGTTCAAAATGTTCATATTTATTGAAATGCAAATTTAATTTAGGAAAATCATAAAATGGCCATAACTTCCTTGTTTTTATTCATTTCCGTCTCATAATTTCATGGTTTACTAATGGTATCACCCTTCACAATTCAACAATTTTTTACGCATCGGTGACTGTTGAATTTACAAAAAGCACCCTCTATTGCAAACTCAACAAATAGTAAAATGACAATACCTTTGTTGTTATCATTCATTTCGGTCTCTTATTTTCAGGGCTGGCTTATGATATCATCCTTCATAATCCATATTCTTTTTACGCATCAGTGATTATTACATTTAGAAATAGCGCCCTCTACTGCAAACTAAAGAAATGTTAAAATGGCCATAAGTTCCTTGTTTTCATTTATTTCGGTCTCATATTTTCAAGATATGCTTATTGTATCATTCAACATATTCGATATGTTTTGTACGCATCAGTGACCATTACCTTTAAGGAATAGCGCCCTCTATTGAAAAATCGAAAATAGTAAAATGGCCATAACTTTCTTGTTTTCAATCATTTCGGTCTGACATTTTCAGGGCATGGTAATGGTAAGATGTTTCTAATTGATTAGTTTTTTACGCATCAGTGACCATTACTTTTAGAAATAGCGCCCTCTATTGAAAATTTAAAAAATGTAAAATTGCCATAACTTCCTCGTTTTCATCTATTTTGACTCATATTTTCAATGGTTGCTTATGGTAATATCTTTCAAAATTCACTGGTTTATTACGCATCAGTGACCATTACCTTTACAAATAGCGCCCTCTATTGAAAAGTCGAAAATAGTAAAATGGCCATAACTTCCTTATTTTCATTCATTTTGGTCTGACATTTTCAGAGTTTTGTAATGGTACCATGTTCACTAATTAATTTGTTTTCTACGCATCAGTGACCATTATTTAAATAAATAGCGCCCTCTATTGAAAAGTGCAAAATAGTAAAATGGCCGTAATTTCCTTGTTTTCATTCATTTTGGTTTAATATTTTCAGGGTTTGCTAATGGTAACATCCTTCATAATTCCCTGGTTTGTTACGCATCAGTGACCATTATCCCTAGAAATAGCGCCCTCTATTGAAAAGTCAAAAATAGTAAAGTGGCCATAACTTCTTTGTTTTCAATCATTTTGGTCTCATATTTTCAGGGTTTGCCTTAAGTATCGTCCATCATATTTTGAATAGTTTAAGGCATCAGTGATCGTTACCTTAATAAATAGCGCCCTCTAAGATTTAGAAAATGTATATCATCTTTGAAGATCAAGAGCTCACGCCAAAGCTGAGCGGACGTATTTGACAGGAGCTCTGCAGCAGTGTTGTTTTTACATAGACGTTTAGGCGGGAAATTCAAGTCGGCTACACCCTGCTCCTCACCGGCATATGTGCCGCTTCCTAGCCACCTCCATTCCATCGGCCCGCTCTCCCTTTACCGTGGAATGGCATTGATTTCTGACTGATCTCCAGTTTTAGTAGATCGAGGATTGAACAGCCCAGTTGCCGTAGTGAGCGGAGTTGGAGGCTTGGGTTACCATCATAGTCGTTCCCATGGTGATATGCACTCATTTTCATTCATATACTCACATTATTAACACTACGTTAACGGGTAAGAGACTAATTTAAATTTATCAATAGGCCTTCAGATTATTATGTTCTTGTAAAATAAGTAATTATTGCAAATACCTATTCGATGTCCTCGGGCGAAGAGGATTATTTAGCAGCAGCGAGTAATAGATTTAGGCAAGCGCCAGATGAATTAGTGGTATCTTCCGATGATCACACTGTCCATGATGAGGACAGTTATGATGAATCGAATTGTTCTTGGAAAACGGCGATCAATAGAAATTCTATCCGATCGGCTAAGAAGAGGGCAAGGGTTAGGAGCAATAGCGATAGTACTCTAAATACGAAGAACAGTAAAATGCCTAAATTCTCTACTCCCACGCATTCAAGCAGGAGGGTAGTCATTGTTGGCCTTGAAAATAAGAATATTTGCAGAGCAAACCCAGTACAGGTGTTCAAAGAAATTCATAATCTCCGAGGCAATCTGAATGGGAAAGAGAAAGTAAAAAATATGATGATTTTGAAATGTGAGAATGACATACAAGTCATGAAATTGTTGGAACTAACCAAGCTTGCTGGTATAGACTTTAAAGCAACGCGTTATGAAGATAATAATGATTTCACAACGAAAGGTGTTATTCATAGAATAGATACACCTTCAAAGGCAAGAATAAACCCGAGACAGTAAACTTTCTGTATGAGCTTAAACGTGTGGACAACCTTAGTCCACCGGTGCCAAGGTGTCACAAATTTCAACTTTTTGGGCACATGAAGGAAAATTGCAAGGGTAAACTGCGCTGTGTGAGATGTGGAGGGGAACATGATTTTGAAGAGTGCACACAAAAGGAAAATCGAAAATGCTTTAGATGTGAAGATAAACACTCGGCTGCGTATCAAGGTTGCAAAATTCACATAGAGGCAAAACAAATACAAAAAGTTAAATTGAAGGAAAATATAACATACGCACAAGCGACTAGGGTGTATCGCACTCAAAAAAATGAAACAGTGGAAGAGGTAAGTAAGACCATTAGTACTAGCGACACTAAAAAAAACGCTCAAAGGAAACTAAAGAATGTTGGTCCCATTTCAAATTCAATGACATCTGACCACGAATCAATCCAATAATCAAAGATTCCGCGCCCAATCCGAGTACAAGGGAACAATGAAGGAAGGTGGGAAAGAGATAAGGAGTCAAGGCAAGGAAATGATTGGAATAACACAAATAAAGATACTGTCAACACATTAATGAGTGTATTACCCCTTGATTTCCTTATGTTTATTCTATTCGTGATACGTAAGTTACCACAGTCTGAAAACGATGATCAGTTTTTGGAATCTGTTGTACATGCTAGTCATAATTTCTTAAAGACAGACATAACCATGGAAATGGTCAAGTGCCACCTTAAATAAAACAGTCTGTCTCTGATCTAGTAATAGTCCAGTGGAATGCTCAAGGTATGATTTCGCATGGGTCGGACTTTCTAACTTCTGTTTTTGATAATAATTTATTGGGTTCCAACCCAAACATTATTTGTATTAAGGAAACATGGTTTAATGATTTTAATGTGTCGTTCATTCCTAATTAATTTTTTGTTTGTAGAAACAGACAGGATGGTAGGAGAGGTGGTCTGGCTATGCATTTTAAAAAGGACATCGCTTTCCAGGTTATGAAAGTTCAAGAGATTGAACTAGAAGAATTAAACTTCATGATTAGAAATGGGCCAGGGAAGCTTATTATTTTAGGTGACTTTAACAGCCACAATCGTCTATGGGGGAGCAGCAAGCTTGATTCGAACGGAAGAACTGTTGAATCTTTCATGGAGGTTAATGATCTAGCATTACTCAATGACGGATCACCAACAAGACTAGACCCGCACTTTGGTTCTTATTCCATGTTGGATTTATCTATAGTCTCCAAGGAACTAGCTTGTAGTATGGAGTGGCAAGCATTGACCAATAACTTTGGCAGCGACCACAATGCAATCGTGATGAAATTAATACAGACAAATAACGCAATATTAAAGAAAACGCAGATATAGGTTGTAGATGGAGTTTTAGAAACGAAAACTGGGAAGAGTATAGAAAAGCAATTAAAAATGAATTACTTAATCTAAATTACAAGAGACATTACTCGGCATGTAATTTGGGTATTCAAGGACGATATGATAGATAGTTAAGGTAATCTTGAATGCTTCGAATAGGTGTATTCGTCGAGTGCGAATAGGAGGAGAAAACAGAGGTAAAATAACTCCCTGGTGGAACGAAGCATGTCAAAAAGCGGTGGCGGAGAGAAATCATATTAAAAACAGATTACGAAGATATTATGATGTAAATGATGTTTAACTACAGTGCGTATAAAAAAAGGGACAGATTTTAAAAGTCTATAATTTTTTTGTTTCAAATAATGATGTCTATATTTTGGTGTTAATAGATGGTCCAAAGTCTTATCTTTGAAATGCAATTAAAAAAAATAAATTTTATTCATGCTTGAGCGAACACAGGCCGTTTTTGTTGGGGGTTCAAAAAGAGGCTTGCGCCACAATTTCAGAATATGTGTAATACAATGATCAGACTTCTTGCTAATCAGGAGACTTCCTCTTGACCTTTTCATTATCTGTGCCACAATTTTCGAATTATGCTGTCAAATTTCATTTACAAAGTTATTTATTTAATTGAATTATTTTTTTTTTCATTTAAACTTCTCTTACCTTTTAATTTTCCTTCATAAGTAACTGAGAAAAGAAGATTTTTTTGGTCAACCCAAGCAAGAAGATTTGAATTATTAAATGGGAAAACTTGTGATTATTCAAATGGTTTTATTATGTGAAACAAATTATGTTATGTACCTTTAAAATACATGAATCTATTTTTCAAGGGGTCATTAATTCCTTGACCAAGTTTAATCGCTTGACAGGAAACTCAGGAAGGGATTCATGTCTTTCAATGACAATGGTGTATTGAGTCAATTTTGAAGGAGCTAGATATGGCAGATCGGGTAAAATGTATTAAAAAGTTGTGAGCGAGCGAAGTGAGCACGCAAATATTCCCACTTTTTTTATTACAATATAAAATTTTGTGATAGATTTTGACATAATATTCAGAAAATAATATCATATTTTACTTTCTATCTTTCCTTTTATGTCCTGTCCACTTTTTTTTTCTTGGTCATGATTTTTTTAATTGAGGGGGGGGGGGGAACCCAAGCGCCCGCCCATCTGTGTGGCTTTATTCAAAAGGCACCATAACCTTTGTAGCACATAATGAAATGATTTGAATAAAAAATCCATGCTCTCCCATAATTCGGTTGAAAAAAAATTATTTTAGCTTGAAGAAGGAATATTCAAAGCTAACAGAGAGCATATTAAAAAGAAACAACAGAATAATTCAAGCAAATAAATAAATCTGAAATGAATTTTGACCGCATGATTTGAAAATCATGGCAAAGATAATGAAAAGGTTAAGAGGAAGTCTGCTAATTAGCAAGAAGTCCGATCATCATATTTCTCATATTCTGCAATTCTGGCGCAAGCCTCTTTTTGAACCCCCAACAACCGTGTTCGCTCAAGCATGAACGAAAATAATTTTTTTGATAGCATTTGAAAGACAAGACCTTAGAGCACCTATTAACAATAAAATATAGACATCATAATTTAAAACTAAAATTTTATAGACTTTTCAAATCTGTCCCGTTTTTTTTTATACGCACTGTATACTTGAAAAAGAAAGCATTTGCTCAGAAGGTGCAACGGCGAGCACGATATGACTATTGGTCTAAATACTGCGGTAAAATGAAAAGATTTACAGATATCGGAAAAGTATGGAAACAAGTAAAATGAATGAGAGATAGCGTAATGAACACTCATATTTTCCACAATTTAATCGTTGACGGCAATATCGTTAGTGAATCTAAAGATAAGGCTAATGCGGTTGCCCGTTTTTTTTTTCAAGTCTATTGACAGATCTTTTTATAATAATGATGGTGAAAATGAAAATAATTAATGGAAAGAAATGTCGAATGATGACTGCATTAATGACGAATCTAACATGAACGAAATGAAGAGTGTTTTCCAAGATTTGAAAAACTCAGCGCCAGGTAAGGATGATATTCATGCGATTATGTTAAAAAACTTACCCCAAATAGCGCTTGATGTCACACAGATCTGTACAACTACATATGGAAAACTTCACATTTCCCTTATCAGTGGTATGAAGTTGTTTAAATACCTATTTTGAAACCTGGAAAGGATCATAGTTTAGTGTCGTCCTATAGACTTATTTCTTTATTATCAACCCTGTTTAAAGTCATGGAGAAAATGATTAAAAACCGTCTGAATCGGTTTTTAGATAATAAGAAAACGTTTAACTAACTTCAATCAGGATTCCGCAAATATCGTAGTGTCAAAGATCATTTAGTCAGGCTTGAAACAGATGTTCATTTAGCATTGAAGGAGAACAAATATACCGTGGCAGTTTTTCTTGACCTGGAAAAGGCGTTTGATTCGTTATGGAAAGGAGGTTTCTTGAAAAAATGCCAATGTTAGATATTAGTGGAAAATTATTTTTCTTTATTAGAGCTTTCTTGAGAAATAGATATTGTAACGTGAAAGTTAACAATAGTATGTCAGAAAAGTATGTATTAGAGCACGGAATCCCGCAAGGTAGCTCATTAAGTCCTGTCACTTTTACAATGATGTTAAATGACTTAAAGATTAAAGAAAGTGAAGTAAAACTATCATGTTATGCAGATGATATCGCGATTTGGTTTACTAGCTCAAACTTAGATCTGGTTCGCCAAAAGCTGCAAGAAGCCCTCCATGAAATTGAAATCTGGTGCTGGAGATGAACATTTTATATTTCTCACACAAAGTCTGTAGTTTTAGTTTTTACCAATAAACAAAAGAAAGATATTACTTTGAAAATAAATGGGCATGTTTTGCCTCATTGTGAGCAGTTTACATTTCTTGGTATGTGGTAAGACTCGAAACTAACTTGGTCTAGCCACATTAATGCGATTATTGATAAATGTGAGAAAATATTAAATTTATTACGTTGCGTTTCGGGTACATCCTGGGGGAATAGGTATGAAATTTTGATGATGATATACAAAGGTCTTATTTGATCTGTTTTAGACTATGGAAGTTAAATGTATGATTCTGCCTGTACATCTCTTAAGAAAAAGCTTGACTCTATACAATATAGAGCTATGAAAATCATTACAGGAACGATATACAATGTATCATTAGAGTCTCTACAAGTTTTGACCGGTGAATTACAGTTTTATCTTCGGAGAAAACTGTTTAAAGAGAAATGTCAGTATAGTTGCAGTAAACACTGATTTCATGAGAAAGTCTGTAAAACCAGGCTTAATTGTCAGTATATCATCGAGGATGTAGATCTGGTACAGTCACATAATCTGAACTTTGTGAAATCTTGAAATCTACGCTGAAAAATATTCACACTAAAGATCACCAACACAGATGAGCGCACGTGGGACAGTGTATAATTATTGCTTTGAATGTCGTGCCCGATGCTTGACCCGAATCCTGTGCTTATTTGCTATAAATTTCTCAGCAATTACACAATTTCTTCCAGAATCCTTTGGCACATATTCTTTATTTTAATACAAACAGACACTTTGGTTGTCATTTCAATGGATTCTGTACGAACTAATTTTGATATCGTTACCAAAACTGGCATTTACCTTTAATGATACATTTAGATATTAATTGTTGTTTAGCACTTCATGCCATCCAAGTAGAGAAATTTTCATTGAACATACGAACAGACACGAATGGAAGGAAGGGGAAAGACCTTTCAAACTTCGAGCCTGTAGTGATGAGGTACTTGTAGAGAAGCAAGACAACTTATTAACAAAAATCCCGGAATGGCGTTTGTCCCGCCCTCCTGTGTCGTTTTATGCTCATCGTATAATTAGAAAAAAGGATATGCTAACGGCCGAGATGAAATATATCGTTCTAGAAAGAATTGGAATTGGAATGGTTATTTACATATATATACTGATGGATCCAAACAGGAAAATTTTAGAACGGGGGCAGCATTTTATGTTCCTCAATATAAAATGAAAAAAGTATTTCAGGTTATCCAATGTAAGTATCATGAGAGCGGAACTCATGGCCATTTTAATGGCATTTGTCGATGGTTAGACTCCTTTGATAAACCATGTTCAGTTGTAATTTTTTGCGACTCTTTGTCAGCACTGAATATGACTGATTCATGTTTCATAAAATGCATTATTATTAATGATATTTTATTTAAAACTCATAAACTCAGTTTGAAAGATATTTGTATTAATGTTGAATGGATTCCCTCACATTGTGATGTTAACAGCAATGAGATCGTCCAAAAAAGCTGCCAAGAAAGGAGCCGCAAAATTTGTTATAGACATCGTTTTACCAAACACTATAAATGAACTTACATGCTCACGCATGACATTTTATAAAGGTATCTGGCAAGCTGATTGGAATTCGTCTAGAAATGGTATATTTTTATATGCTATTCATGATAAAGTTTTTAAACAGGCATATAGAAAAGGTTTTTCTCGGAAAGGGGAATGCCTCCTTCATCAAATCACAGTAGGTAAGTGCAAATTAAACTATTATTTTTTTTCAAATTAAACATCACTCTTAAGGCCTCTGTGAGGTGTGCAATGTATTTGAGACTATTGAACATTATGTTTTATTTTGTTCAAAATATGTAAAGGAGAGACGCATTATGTTCAATAAACTTAAGATGAATGAACCGAATCTTAAACAATTGTTAATTAATCCCGATTATACACGGGAACTACTATGTTTTATATATATGCCACTAACCGTTTTGACAGTGAGGTGTGTGTGTGTTTTCTTTTTTCTTTTCTTTTCTTCAAATACAAAACACGAAATAAGGATTCATTATTCATATTAATAAGAAACTAAGAAAAGACAAAAAAGAATAAGAAGGACGTGAAATTGTATGTGATTTCACATTTGATTTTTTTTTGACGAAGATTGTAAGAAATTCTATGAATATATAACTAGTAGCCGATTAGTTAGCTGGTGTGCCCTTTCCACGAACCTCATTTAGCACGCGCGATATTTAATTTCTCTATTTGGATTAAAGTGTTATTCCTCGAAGATGTTTAATCTTGTAGGACCTACTAATATAATAGGTGGATGGGTGACTAATCTACATTAATATGTCATATAATCGTAACCAATGGTTTGACGTCGTATGGATCGCCTTTGCCGACGACGTCCTACTTACGAAAGCGACTGGCGCGTATAATCTGGAGAGATTGAAGAGCGCCATCATATTCAACAACAACAACAACAATATAGTTTTCTCTCTATCTCCTTCTGTTTCTTGCCCTCTTTATTAAATCACAGGCGTCAATGCATGCACATCGTTCTGAAACGATTGCAGTTCTAGTCTTCTTCTCCGTCTTCTGCCAAAACCCCCATTCACTTAACACATAGAGTTTGTGAACTCTGCCCAGGCCACCTTCCTCATCCAAATTCATCCAAATTTAGCAGGCATAGTCCCCAGCACCCTTAGTTGTGCACCGTTTGTTTCATTTCCCAAAATCACTCATGCATGACCATCCAGGCGCCATTTTGTAAATTTCAAGTCCATTTGCATACCATTCCTAATCTCGTCGTAACTCCCGCATCCTGCATGCTACAGACTTCTAACAAATTGCAGTAGATTGTTTAAGATTTGCCCTTTCATATATGAACTACAATTTGCCCTTTAAAATGCCGTCTTCTTGCTCTAAATTCTAATCGAAAATAGTCTACGTTCAAAATGTTAATTTTTATTGAAATGCAAATTAGGAAAATCGTAAAACAGCCATAACTTCCTTGTTTTTACTTATTTCCGTCTCATATTTTCATGTGTTACTAATGGTATCATCCTCCATAGTTCAACAATTTTTTACGCATCAGTGACTGTTAAATTTACAAATAGCGCCCTCTATTGCAAAGTCAACAAATATTTAAATGACAATAACTTTGTTATCATTCATTTCGGTCTTATATTTTCAGGGCTGGCTTAAGACACCATCCTTCATAATCCATTTTCTTTTTACGCATCAGTGGCCATTACCTTTTAGAAATAGCGCCCTCTATTGGAAAATCGAAAAAAGTAAAATTACCATAACTTTCTTGTTTCTAATCATTTTGATCTCATATTTATAGGATTTGATCAAGATATTATCTTTCATAAATCAAACGTTTTTTTACGCATCAGTAACCATTACCTTGATAAATAGCGCCCTCTATTGAAAAATGCAAAATAGTAAAATGGCCATAATTTCCTTGTTTTCATTTATTTTGGTTTATTATTTTCAGGGTTTGCTAATAATAAGATGTTTTCTAATTCGAATAAGTGACCATTACCTTTAGAAATAGCGCCCTCTATTGAAAAGTTGAAAATGTAAAATTGCCATAACTTCCCCGTTTGAATCCATTTTGGTCTCATATTTTAATGGTTTATTAAAGGTATTAATCTACACGATTCGACAATTTTTTACGCATCAGTGACCATTACATCTAAAAAGCGCCCTCTATTGCAAAGTAAAGAAATATTAAAATGGGCATAAGTTCCTTGATTTCATTCATTTCGGTCTCAGATTTTCAGGGTATGTTTATTGTATCAATACTCATAATCTCTTATGTTTTTTTACGCATCAGTGAACATCGTCTTTAGAAAAGGCGCCCTCTATTGAAAAGTTGAAAAAAGTAAAATGGCCATAACTTCTTTCTTTCTAATCATTTTGGTCTCATATGTTCAGGGTTTGCCTCTAGTATCGTCCTTCATATTTCAAATGGTTTTCACGCATCAGTGATCACTACCTTATATAAATAGCGCCCTCTATTGAAAAGTCTCAAAATGAAAAATGACAATAAATTTGTTGTTATCATTCATTTCGGTCTCTTTTTTAGGGTTTGCTTCTGGTAACATTCTACATAATTCACTTGTTGTTACGCATCGGTGACCATTATTTTTAGAAATAGCGCCCTCAGTTGCAAAGTCAACAAATAGTTAAATGACAATAACTTTGTTATCATTCATTTCGGTCTTATATTTTCAGGGCTGGCTAATAATTTCATCCTTCATGATCCATATGTTTTTTACGCATCAGTAACCATTACATTCAGAAATAGCGCCTTCCTTTTGCAAACTAAAGAAATTTAAAATGGCCATAACTTCTTTGTTTTCAACCATTTTGGTCTCATATTTTCAGGGTTTGTCAATTGTATCATTACCATAATCCAACTGTGTGTTACACATCAGTGACCATTCCTAATAACAGATAGCGCCCTCTGATATTTTGAAAATGTATATCATCTAGATTTTTCTCTCTATATCCTTCTATTTCTTGCCCTCTATAAAATCACAGGCGTCAATGCATGCACATCGTTCTGAAACGATTGCAGTTCTAGTTAGAACTCCCAGCAAATGCACTACGTGTTTCAAGCGTGTAGTACGAACGGCCAGTGCATTCACTGCGCGTTCAACGTATAGTCCGCGAACAACGGCATGCAGTCACGTGACTGTGACCGCCCATTACGAAAATGAAAGTTTGCAAAAATGATTCCAAATCAACTTCCAATGATAACGTGACACTCCTGTATGCATGGATTCACTGACCCCTAACCACTATAAAAAACAAATGTGTGAAAGTCCCATAAAATAAAGTAGTGGCAGAAAATGTTGTTTTCCGGGAAAATGGCTATCATCCTGAATTACGGCAGGTACATTTTTTATTGGACATAAATAAATATATTCATATGAGGGTAAATTGAATGATTAAACCTTTTCTTTATAGCATAATTACGACAAGGGTAATTTTTTTCCACGAAATGGTAACATTTATATTGCTTTTATTATTCGGTTGAAGAGCAAATAAGATTCTAGGTTCTATTAGAAAATAGACCTTTGTTTTGTCATCATCCATGAGGGCTGGATGAAAAGTGACGAGGAAGGTGGTGCTTGGCGCGCTTAAAATTGTACCACATGACCACAGGCTAGACAAACGCCACGCTACCGCTAAGAACACGCAAGAAGGGTATTGGGTGCACTAGAGACCCGTTTAGCACTCGCTCAACACGCTGCATGTTCGCTGGGAAAGCGTTAAATGCACGTTTCGTGTGCGATATTCGTTCGTCGCCGTACTTGCTACGAATACTAATCGTACGCCCATCGTATGTCATGCGTTCTTCGAACGTGTACAGTCATGCATCGAGCTTTGCGCAGCTTTTAAGCATGCTTAAAAAATCTCGACGCACACAGATAACGTTGGTCTAACGTGCTTAACGCATAATAACGCACATCTAGCGAATGACAACGAATTGGGTGAAAAATTTAATACACTGGCTGTGCGACACGCGTGTGTGACCAAGCATTTACTGAGCGCAATGAACTGAATCATATTGTGACGTCACCTCCTCAAGCCGTGCAATGGTATACAAGTAGCGAATAATATACAAATAGCGAATAGGCATGAGTGCGATGGTGCGAGATTTCGCATGAGGTGAAAGAAAGATGCTCTATTCAACGAGGCGTTAGACGAGTTGAATAGAGCTTTTCTTTCTTTCACCGAATGGCGAAATCTTGCACCATTGTACGAATAAGAATATTCGCTATTTGTGTTGTACAACGCCTCGGAATTTAGCGAAAATATTAAAAAAAAAAAGAGTTTTTCTCTGCAGTAATCTATGAAAAGGGAGCAAAAATATTGAAAGCAAAAAGCAAAATCCCACAAGTGCACATGCTCTTGGGCAGCATTGCGCATTTAGCCAGCAGGCTTATACGCGTATTGCACTTTCATTTTGACTGATCGCAATGAATTAAATCGAATTGTAACGGCATCTCCTAAAGCCGTGCAACTTAACATTTTGGATGGTACGTCTTTTGTGCAACGGTACGGATGTTTGACATTCAGCCTCCCATTTGCTCGCGTACAACAAACTAAGTAGGCGTTGTATAATATCTATGCATGAGTACGATGGTGCGAGATTTCGCATGAGGCTAAAGAAAGATGCTTTATTCAACGAGGTGTTAGTCGAGTTTAATAAAGTGTCTCTTTCACCGAATGCGAAATCTCGCATGATTGCGCGAATAAGAATATTCGCTGTTTGTGTTGGACAACGCCACGAGTTTTTTACCCTGCAGTAATCTACCAGGGAGCAAAAATATTAAAAGCGAAAAGTGAAATATGTAAGCTCACATAACCTCGGGCAGCATTGCGCATTAAGCCATCAGGTTTTACGCTTATTTCACCTTTACGCTTATTTCACGACTCGCTTTTGCGTGCGACGGGCTTCTGTGGAAGCCCGTCGCACGCAAAGGCTTAATAATCTTACAAAATATCCGCTTCAAGAAGTACTTGATCGAACTTCCTAAACGTTAACGAATTATTTTTAGTAGATTTAGATGTGGTAACCATAAACCACCAATTGTCTCCGGTAGATATTCGAATGTTCCACGGAATATGCGAGTGTGTTCTCTTTGTAATATTAAAGTCATGGGATATGAATTTCATTATTTATTTCAATGCCCCTTTTTCGAAAAAGAAGGGAAACTACTCAAGAAATATTTTATCAAGAGACGTAGCTCAGCCAAATTAATTGAATCAACTCATTAATACCACCAGTCGCAAAAGTCGTTCAAGGACGTTCCACAGTTATGTTTTTGCGCATCATGATCTGCGCATATTTTACACTCTGCGTGCTGACGTCACAATAGATGAACAGCTCGATATGAGTGCAGTATACTGCAGATCCCATGTGTTATCTTATAAAGCTATTTAGATTATTCTGTGGACCATTTTTTTTAAATAATACCTCAACAATATCAAAATCCTTAACTCTGTAGTGCTGCAAACTATGACGAATATGACCATGGGCTTTAATAAATGGAAGAGTGGTTTGGAATTTGTCCTCACACAGATACAAAGCTTTTGGCGCGTTTTGGGGTGTTTTAAAAAGCACATTTTGTTCCAATAAAAGTGCCGATAGTTTGGAAATAAGCACATGAACCCATATTTGTTAATGTTTGCCCCTCTTAGGTATACCTTCCTCTACAACTTTGCAAAGGTTGGTGAAAATAACATAGGTTTTGAATAAAATGCAGCATTTTTTGTACTTCTCAAGTTTGTCATTGAAATTTCACATTTTGAGGTTGAGATTTTGTTATCTTTCGCGCAATAATTAAGAACTGAGAGTGCTGTTAGACTTAAAAAAAACAATTAATAGCAATATAAATAGATTATACATCTTAAGGATACATGGATTTTGACTGAGTACTAGAGCTTTAAACTATTATTCTGTGATCTCGTGAGGTCTAAAAATGCCAAATTCTTTTGAATGCGCAATTCTTAAGAACATCCATTTAGGTGATGTTTGAAGCTCTATAGCAAAAAATCAAGCAGATGGACCCATGCTATTTTTTTTTCATATTTTGAATAGTCAGGTGCGAAAGTATCTATGTGCAAAGTATGATGAAAATGACATGGATCTTCAATGTTTGGGAGCAAGACTACCGAACCATTCGCATTTTAGATGGTATTATCAGACTTTTGCTTGTTTTCGGCTTATTTGGGCTGTTTCAAGCCAAATCGCAATACTTTAGACACCGATAATTGGAAAACGAGCACACGGACCTCATATTTTTAATATTTTAACGCCTACATAATATATTCCTTTGCAAATCTAGAGAGTGTGCTGAAAATTCAATGGATTTTAAATGTTTGGGGGCAAAACTAAGGAACCATCTTATTTTAGACATTTTGGATAGTATTGCCCGTTTAAGGCACATTTTAGACTGTTTCAGGTCAACTCGCAACAATTTAGACAGGGATAGTTTAAAAACGAGCACATGGACCCCATATTTTTTATGTTTTAACGGCTTTAGAATATATTCCTCTACAAATCAAGAGAGTATGATGAAAATGACATGGATTTTCAATGTTTTGGAACAGAACTACGGAACCATTGGTATATTAAACACTTTGGTCGGTATTATCAGACTTTTGCACGTTATCGGCGCATTTTGGGCTGTTTCATGTCAAATCGCAACACTTTAGACACTATGGCCCGTATTCTGATAGCGTGGTTTAACTTAACCCTAGTCTAAGTGTGGTAATAAACTGCCATATTTAAACCTAGGTTTAAGTTTCGTATTCCGATAGCAAGGTTTAAGTTAACCCTGGTCTAAGTGTGGTAATAATTCCTCAAAAAGTTAAACTCGCGCAGGGGGTAGTTTAAGCCTGGTTTAAATCCAACAAATCATGGCCAACAATTTTTTTAGAATTTATACCTATTGCATTTCTAGCTACATCCTCAGTTTTTAACCGATTCTCATGAAATTTGGAACACACATTGGTCTCAAGGTAAAGAGGTGCAAGAAATTATTTTTTTTTGCTTTTTCAGAAATTGTGTTGCCATGGTAACAGTATATTTTGGCCAAAATTTTGCCGTTTAAAATACTTCATCAGTTTTCTACCAATTCTCATGAAAGTTGGCTCACACATTGGATTTGAGGAAAAGATGTGCAAGACACATTTTTGTATGTGTCGGAAATTGTGTTGCCATGGTAACGGTATATTATGGCCAAAATTATGTATAAATCTTGCTGTTCCAACAACTTCCTCACTTTTTAACCAATTCTCATGAAATTTGGCACAGACATTAGTCTTAATGTGGAGATGTGCAAAACATATTCTATGCCTAAAATATATGAAAAAAATTGCGTTGCCATGGTAACAACATATTAAATAACGAAAATTAGGTGAAAATTTGGTTTTAACTACTTTATAATTTAGAAAGTAAAAAAGGGGCCTAAGCTTTCGATCCTAGCAGAATCTTCGTCGGAGGCAAAATGACAAACATATAAAGTGGAACAACTATAATATAGACCACAAACAAGCTACAGCAGCACTAGAAACAAGGAGACAAAAGGGGCATTAGTGAGTTGAGAAGACCAATCGGGTTAGTGAAGGGGCTGAAAGAAAAGCAGTAGGCAGACACAAAGGAAAGTTAGTGTAAGTAAGGCCAAGAGGGATTAAGATAATGAGGCAGGCAACATCAAACAGGATCTGGAACAAAACAGTGATAGAGGGATGAATAACTAGAGAATTAGTGAGAGGTGGGTCAAACAGGTTACAAAGAAAGGCATAATAAACTGGTGCATAAGAGTGGGGGAAAAAAGAAAAAGAATGGGGAACAACTGATAATGTGCAAAAGACATATAAGTATATATGATAAAGCATTAAACAAACTAAGAGAAGAAGGTAAGTGTAAATATGTATCTATAAGTGATATGTATATAAATATATCCAAAAAAGAAATGTATATGATAAAATATAAATACACATATGGTGTAACTGATATTGTAATCCGCTAGGTGTGACGGGAAAAAAACATAGGACTATACAGTAGGAAAAAAATAAACCTGTATATGTGAAAAAGGGGAAGCAAATTGCCTAAAAAGGTAAAAGCAAACATAGAAGAGAGGGGGTGTATTATGAAGAAACCATAGTATACATGTAAATAAGCAAATGTGGTAAATCTAAAAGAGGTGAGTGGAGAAAAAAAAATATATATATATAATAATTATTATATCGCCTGAATAAGGAAGGAAAAAATGGAGCTGAGCTTGTATGAGATATGGGAGGAAAGTAGAGGAAGAAACTATAATGTAACTATTCAAAAGAGCTGAGGGGAAAATGATATGTATATATAAATTGAAAGTGGATAGGAAAGAATAATCAGTCGTTCCCCTCTTGGATGTTCAGGCCATGAGGTTGGGTGGTGCGAAATCGTCTCAACCAGAGCTTCTCTCTGCTAGTACGGACTGAGTCAGGACGGGTACCTAAAGATTCGATGCCCTGTAGCATCATGTCAGTGATGGAGTGGTAAGGGAGGTTAAAATGGCGGCCAACCGGAGTTTCCAGCTTTGCTGTGTTGACGGTGGAGCTGTGCCCGTAGAATCGTCTCTTGAGTGTGGTTTTGGTTTCCCCTATGTATTGTACCCTACAAACTCTGCAAGTGATGAGATATACAACATTAATAGTGGTAGTGCACGTTATGTTGCCCTTGATTTGGTGAGACAGGCTTGTAGAGTTGCTGGTGAAAGTGTCGCCCTCGTGAAAGTGTATTTCACATATGATGCACCTGTTGCTGGTGCATTTGAAGGTGCCATGCTGTATGGGAGAAGAATGGTTAATAATTTTTCAACCATTTCTCATGATATTTGCCACAGACAAAAGTCTTGAGGTGAAGATGTGCAAGACACATTTTTGCATGTGTCGGAATTTGTGTTGCCATGGTAACAGTATATTATGGCAAAAATTATGTAAAAATCTTGCAGTTCCAACTACTTCCTCAGTTTTTAACAAATTCTGATGAAATGTGGCACAAACATTAGTCTTGATGTGAAGATGTGCAAAATATATTTTATGCCTTTATAAAAAAAAATTCGTGTTGCCATTGTAACAAAAAAAATAACAAAAATTAGATGAAAATCTTGTGATTTGAATTACTTTATCAGTTTTCAGCTGGTCAATTCTCCTAAAAATTTGGCACACACATTAGTCTTGAGTTGCAGATGTCTAAGACATATTTTTGCCTGTATCATAAACTGTGTTGCCATGGTAACAACATTATTTTACGAAAATAAGGTGAAAATCTTGTAGTTCTAACTCCTTCATCTTTTTTCAACCAATGCTCATGAAATTTGGCACACACATTAGTCTTGAGTTGAAGATGTGCAAGACTATTTTTGTCTGTATCAGAAATCGTGTTGCCAAGGTAACAGCATCATGAAATTAGGTGAAAATCTTGTGGTTTGAACCCTTTTATTAGTTTTCAACCAATTCTTATAAAAGTTGGCTCACACATTGATTTTAAGGTATAGATCTGCAAGACATACATTGAAAAATGTGTTGCCATGGTAACAGCAAATCAAATCAATAGATGTGTAAACAGCATGATGTTGATTGAACTACTTCTTCATTTATGACATTGGCCTATGTGCTCATGAAATGTAGGTTTTGAGCAAAAATAATCTGCAAGACACATTTTCTCATTCATCAAGTCAGATATGTGTTTGTATGGTAACTACATACGCCAAAATAAGATTAAGACAATGGTCAATGCTAACTTTTGTTTGGTTACAAAGTCAGAGAACTACATGTAGCTGTGGGCTTAGTTTAATTTTTTATTTTATTTATTTATTTTTTTGGGGGGAGCTATACCTCTACTCTAGCTCTCGAACTACAGCCCCTAGCTTTAGATCTAAGCGTAGATCAAGATCCTTTAGTCCTAGAAATAATCCAATGCTAGATCCCTAGCCTACTTCCTTTTCAGGCCTAACGTTAGATGAGTAGTGGAAGTAGGCCTAGACTAGATCTAGCCTACATTTACTATTTTTTTATCTAGAATCTACATTGAGATTGAGTCTACAAGTAACTAGTCTAGATCTAGACCTATATATATGCACCTAGATTAATATAGATCTAAGTACTTTAGTCTAAGTCATTTAGTTTAGATCTAGGCCTAGGTTAGAGAGATTTCTAGATCAAACAGTAGACTAGATCAGCCAGTCCTAACGTTAGGGCTACCGGCTAGGCTAGGAAAAGAATCTAGAATGAATAGAAGAAAGCACAGGCTAGGCTGCGTAGATCTAAATTATTATAAAACCTAGGCCCTAGTCTAGACTGAGCTGTTTTAGGCCCGTTTTCTAGTCCTGGAAACCTAGATCTAAACAAGTCCCACAAATTTATAAAATAAAAACTCCTCCAAACAAACAGATGGACCTAAAAGTAACAGGAGTAGATCTAGATCTACATAGATGTCTAGACTAGGACTAGTATAGATCTAACTTTTAGTTTAGCCTGTAGTTGGCAAGCAATGCATATACGCTAGATCTAGCACTGTAGACAGGAATAACCATCGTTTCTGGGAATTTATTTAAAAGTTTTTTACATTTACTGTCATATCACATTGGTGAGACTAGGCCAACGTAACGTTACCGTTAGACTGTCGAGTGTTGTACTCGTACTTGGCGGAACAACCAAAAATACAGTCGGAGACTGAACTTAAGCTTTTACCTCTAAGTCAGAACTATTCTAGACCTACATGTAGATCTAGATAGATCTATCCCTGTCCTATGGCTAAGCCAGGCTAAGCCCTGAATGTTCTAGGCCTAGACCAATATAGGCCTAGGTCTAACGTTAGATCTACTCATCTAGGCATATGTAGCTTCAGTCTCAGTTGCTCCACTACGGCACTGGACTAAAGTTACGTTTTGCTTCAGCCTAAGTTCAGAACTTCAGGAAAGTAAAAAAGTCAAAACAATGTTCAATTCTCCTCCAAACAGACGGATGTTAGTTGTAGATCTTGGGCCTAGGCTAGATCCAGGCCTAATGTTTGAGCCAAGACTAGTCTTAAAAGTTACAAAAGTTTTCCCTTAATTTAGGTCTACTTCAACTAAAGTTAGAATAAGATGTCGAGAGGAATCTATTCACTTTAGATTTTGACAAACTAATACATGAAAAGTAATAAATGGGACTGATACACAAAAAACTGTGTAAGTCACTCGGTTTTGGATTGAAATGTTTCGGTAATTAACAAAAATATAGATAATTTGAATAAAAAATTATTACCATTTATGGGTGATGAATGCTCTTCTTTTACTACAATAGTTGTAATTAGTTTCCATAATATCAAAATTTTAAAGAAAAAACAACTTTAGTAACATTTTTTTTCAACTTTTTTGCAGTCACCCCTGCAGCGGTAATTTACCCAAATGTTGCTAGTCTTGGTCAAAAGAGGCTGATTATTTCCCCAAAAATTAAACCCGGGTTTAACCCAGGTTTAGTTAAACCTGGCTATCGGAATACCAAAATAATTAAACTACACTTAGACCAGCGGTGAGGTTTAGAGGAGGTTTAGTTAAACCAGGGCTTACTTTAGACTAGGGTTGAATTAAACCTGCTATCAGAATACGGGCCTGTTAGTTTGAAAACGAGCACATGGATTTTGAATAAAGTGCAGCTTAAAGTCGACTTTTTTTAATTTTCGAAAAGATTCACGTCTTTTGAAGATTTTTTTTTTTTTTTTAAGTTTATCCATCATTCTTGTCAAATGAGGGCCCTGCTAACTCCAAATATATATAGTTTGCCAATTAAAAGATAATCTCCTACTTTGGTATCTACTAAGTTATATATCCTGAAAGTTTGATGCAGTTTGATGCGATATTAACAGAGTAAAGATAATTTTAACTCATTTGGTGAAATCTTGAGGTCTAAGAGAGGTGTAGTTCTGTTGATTGCGCAACATTTCAAATCATTCAAATACGTCGACTTTGAAGTCCCGTAGAAAAAAAATAAGCACATGAACCTTTTTTTTTTGCATTTCCATAATGCATAAATACCAAAGTAACTATTTGCATAATTCGGTGAAAATGACATGGACTTCAAATTAACCGTGGAACGTCCTTTCTCTCTCTCTCTCTCTCTTATCCAATGTCAAATAATTTTCAGCATTATGTTAGTTTGATTTTTCTCTATTGATTCAAATTCAAAATTTTCTGAGGTAGACTTGACCTTGTGTGTGGTCTCTTATTGACTGTGTGTTATTAATGAATAGTCTTAAAATATACGTTTTCAGACATATACTAATACTACAGAGAATAAATTGACCTATAATTATAGAGAAACTATGTTTTTTTTTTGCTGCTTGGTAACATACGTTTTGTGGTATAAAGGTATTGAGTAGTTAATTAGCATGTTATCATTCAAGTGGGTCTGTATTACTGGACTACACTAGCATTATGGGTCAGGAAACTGGCCAGGTATGAGTAGTTGAGGACTCGAGATGGCGCTATTGGTTCGTATCTGCTTTATTATCAATTTCATTTGTAATCATTTAAAAAAATGTTTGTAATCTCATTGATATTGTTATATTTATTTGTTTTATTGCTTATTGATTGTATACATGCAAATAATCTTTATTTATATGAATTGTGATTGTAAACTTATTGATTTGAAAGAGGAAGATAATAAAATATTGTTTAAAAAAAATATTATTTATTCTTCTACTTTTACTATAAACTTTTCGTCGTGGCAATCCTTCCCTTTAAATGATCTCGATTATCAAATTACTTATTCCTTTATCTATTGTACCCTGAATTATACTCGTCTGATTTCTGGCACCCGATAATACACAGTTATAACCTAATGGAGACATCATTTTTTTCTTGAAAATTCATAAATAGCGAAAACAAAATTTTTTTTAGCTGATATCATATCACTGATCCAAAATAACATTTGACCTTGATTTCTTAACTAGAAATTTAATGTATCTCTTTAACGATACTTCATAAAACAAATAAAAAATAATAATCAATCATTAAGGCCCGAATTCACAAAGGTGGTTTTGAAAACCCACGGTTGAGTCCATGGTTTACTGTATGCGGATTTCCTGTATAAATTACGCTTAATTTAGCGCGTATCGGGCGCGTGTATAAAACATGTCCAATGCTGGTGCGCGCTTTTGTCACAGTGCGCCAAATTGACGCCTATTGCCGTGGTTATTCGCGCTATTTTATTCATGAGTCCACTGTTTTTATTCATGAGTCCACTCTTCAAACAGTGGGCTCATGAATAAAATGGCGTATATAACCACAGGCGTCAATTTGGTGCACTGTGACAAAAGCGCGCACCGGCATTGGACATGTTTTATACACGCGCCCGGTACGTGCTAAATTAAGCGTAATTTATACAGGAAATCTGCATAAACCATGGACTCAACCCTGGATTTTCAAAACCACTTTTGTGAATTCGGGCCTAAAAGTTGTTGATGTTGATCCAACAAATATACACGTATAACAACAAAGGGAATGGCGTCCGTCCTTACCTGCGTAGATATGGATTTCAACTGGGGTGGGCAATTCCAATACAAGAAATATATCATTCTCAGGTACATCAACATTATATAGTCCATTATAATTGTTGTCCGTAAAATAAAAATCCTCGAAATATTTTGCTACGCCAAACGGAGCGAGATCAAGTGGATGCTGCGTTGAATTGATAATACGGAAAAAGCCTTGTTCCATGGTCTCTAGGTTCAGAAAGTTAATGCTGTTTTCCGTGATATCGGCCCAGTAAAGTAATTGCTCTGTTGAGAGTATACAGGAATGAAAGTATAATTTTCTCAGCTCTTCGTTTTGTGTGCTTAAATGGTGTTCAACGCTCGCATGTACTGCCACTTCATAGCATACATGTATACACCATGCCCATATCTTGTGTATATTGGCAAAGTGTACAGGCTTTAAACGTAACTTCTGATGGGAAATTGAGCACATTCTAGAAATCCAGTTTCCTTTTTTTTATTTATTCATCTTTAGTTTTGATTATACAGGGTCGCATTGTCAGGTTCAGACCTGATTTACACAACGGCTCTGTCCGCATAACATAGAGTTTTGTTCTAATTTGTATAATTAAATCAGTAATATTTACATAATCAGTAGCACAATTACATATCCACACATATGCACGTCTATATTAAATTTTGTACGTTTTAGGTCATTTATTGTACCAATTGTGACTATTAAATATCAAGGTTGTCCACCTGAAGATATTTCAATTGAATTAAATTGTGTTATTAATGTTTGAAGAAAACAAATTGGTAGGAATTGACTTACACTTACATAATAGTTTATGGTTTGGAAACGAATCAAAATTATGTTCCGATCGGCGATATTTAGATCATATTTTGGGACCCACGGCCCAAAAATTAGCTGCAAACACACAACCAAAATGACCGATGCCTTTGTAATGGGTAAACAAAATTCCTTTTCTGAATTTTATAATTCCTTTTATGATTTTTATTGGCCCTTTTTTATGAGATGGGGGAGGTTTTATAGTGTATACGTATATCGTCTGTGATATCATAAAGTACATGTAACACAAAAAAAAGTCCATAACTCCGCACGTTATTCTTTGGTAGATTTTCATCAAAACTTCACCCATATTTTTTTTCCTATTATTTTTGTCCCCATTAGTTCAACTTTAAATTAAAGGTGAATTTTCCCTTCAATATACCTGTAGAATCCAGGCAGATGGCAGTTGGGTCAGCAAACGGATACTCCACTTCGTCATCAACGAGTGTCTCACGTTCTGTCCCGTCTGGATTGGCCATTTCAATCTTGGAGTATTGCCCGTGGTCAGTCCAGTAAATCTTCCTGTATAAGTAAACAGAAAGAAGAATTTGACCGGATTTTAACTATCAGGAGGGGGGGGGGGGGCAGATAATGCAAATCGCAGTTTGAATCTGCGGATGTCATTGTAGGACAGACAAATGTCAAATTTACTCAACAAAGTTTAGGCCAACTCCCTGAAGACTAGTCGTAAAGAAGCCCCAATTACATATAGACACGGATCCTCAAGGATCAACACGACAATGTCGGCATGATCCGGGGAGGTCCGGGATCGTTTTGTCCCGGATTAAGCGTCGACGAGCGTTGATGACTGTACACACGGCATCTTTACACGGACCATACTGGCAGAGCACGTCGTCTACTCGGGTCATCAGGGCGTCAACACGGCCCAACACGTCAGCTACACGGACCAACACTGCAGACGGCAGAGGAAACTCTGCTATAAAATTGAGCAGATTTTTGTTTCTGTTTACTTCATTCTTTTTCTCATCGTCGTTGCGTCAACATCTTGCTTTCTAAGTGAACTACAAAAAAATATATCCAGACTCTAAACTTCCTGAAACAGTAAAAACGCTGATTTATTTTTTTATACAATGTATTTACTATTTTAAAGTCGTTGTTAAGTGCTTAAAATCTTAAACAACAAAGTTTGATTTTGAATATTCAATCTTGAATAAAATAAAGCATATCTATGTCAAACTGTTTAACAGCTACTGGAAGTTCATAAAGAAAACGTTGTAGCGTTGTATAAAATTGATGTGAAAAAAGACACGGACTGCCAAGGATACTCAGGCAGCTAACACGACAGTCCTCGGATGACACCGGATGTGGCTGCCAAAAACTGCGGTGTTGGCCTCCCGGACGTTCAAGGACCAACACAGACCTACTCAGACCTCCACGGACCTCCAAGGATACCCAAGGCATCAACACGGATCTCTCCCTGGACCAATCTGGATCAGATCCGGGATTGCCCGGTGTTTATATGTGACTGGGCTTTAGATGTGTGTTAAGCTCAGTCACATATAGATCCCGGACCATCCCGGATATTATCCGGGGTGGACCGGGGAGAGATCCGAATATTTTGAATAATCAATCTTAAATAACTTAAACATATATTTATGTCAACTGTTTAACAACTATTGAAAAGTTCATAAAGTAAAACAACGTTGCATAACATTGATGGGGGAAAAAAAACAGATTGCTAAGGATACTCCAGGCAGCTACACGGCAACTACACGGACCTACACGTCAGCAACACAGACCAACACGTCAGCTACACGGACCAACACGTCGGCTACACGGAATGCTTGTCTACCCGGCAGTCCACAGATGACGCCGGATGTTTTTGACAGTCAAAAACTGCCGCAGTGGCCTCCTGGACGTTCAAGGACCACCACGGACCTCCAAGGATGCCCAAGGCGCAAACAAGGATCTCTCCCCGGACCACCCCGGATCAGATCCGGGGAGGTCCGGGTGGTCCGAGGTCTATATGTGACTGGGGCTTATAATAAAGCGGAATAGCACGATTATAAACTCAGGTACTAAATAGACAATGTATCATAGACAATACCTGCGAAATGTTGAATACACGATTGCATGAGGGTAGGCATTAAATCCCGTTAGGATGAGGACCACCCTATCTGTGCCATCAAGGTTTGACATCTCGATGACGTCACGATATTGATCTGTCCAGTAGACCTTCTCATCGTCAAGATTCAGAGCTATTCCATACGGATCTGTAATGGTCAAATAGTCATTCTCAAGAGTCAGTTTCGGAAAGAAAACAAATTCTAGAAAGATTGAGAAGAGATTTTTCGAGGTACTTTGTTCGAACTAATAAACTAGATTTCCAGCAATGGCGTGTTTCCCTTAAGCAAGAAACTTATCCACATTGTGGCGCACTCGACCCAGGACAGGTGAATAGGTATCCGGCAGGGTTTATTGATTGAATGCATTGGTCGCTGAAAGGGCTCGAGCTAAAGCCTGGCTTATAATAATGCGGCTCAGAAAATATCATTTTTAGACGCGATACAAATGTCTATTATTATTATTATTATTATTACGTTTAGGTTGCTATACAGATGGAATAAATATGAAGAGTGTTCTTTACGACGCGTACATAGATATCTCTGCCAAGGATCATGAGATAATGCTAAGGGCCAATGAAGTTATTGAATACAATAAGTTCTCCATCACCAGCAATCTGCCTGCAAGAGATGTCATCATGAAGAGCGAGAACAACAAACGGAAGCTGGCAAGCGTACTGAGTACCTTCAGTCTAGGCATAGACCTAGTAGTATGTCCATTGTCTAGGGTAGCATACGACAATGGAGACACTTGATGATGGTGTGTTTGCTCATTATGAGGTAGATATCACCATTTAATCTCCGTCTTGCAGCAAGCTGTGGTCAGAAGGTGATTCGTGTGCTTAGCGATGGCACAGACGATTTTGTTCTCCTTGTCTATTGGGGTTATCAGGCGGATATATAGTGCAAGGTACAAATGAAGCGGTGAAATGATATAGTACTGGACATAAATGCAACCTATGTTGACCTGGGACCAAAGTGTTTGCAATTGCTTGGTGTTCATGTCCTTAGTGGAAGCGACACGAAATCATCCATACGGTAACAGCAAGATAAGTGCACTAAACACACTACTTGCCGAGGATTGTCTAGGTTTGGCCAATAATGGAAAGGTAGGTACCACTCCCAAAGATATGGTGCAAGCAGCAAAACCCTTCTTTCTTGCTATGTATGGCTATCAACCAGACCTGTCTATGGAGTCAGCCCGCTTCGTTCGCCCTCTTCGATCATCAAAGAGAAAATGAATTCTAAAGTAATGGCCCTGCCTCCAACATATCATAACCTGTTGCTGCATGTGCTTTGAGCTCATTTGGTAGCTGTTGAGCCTCGTTTAGATCAGGATGGCGAAGACTGCTTCCCGAACTAGTTCAAATTAGAAGTATGTTATGTTTTTACTCAAAGGCTTTACAAATATACAATTTCGTGACAGATTTTCAACAAATTGTGAGACACCGAGAAATAATAAGTGAAGAGAAAGGTTTGCTGCTGATTGAACCTTTCCAAAATGTTTCAGTCTCCCAAAAGTGATATCAGTTATTACTTTTTTTTCGAGCTTGGGACTTTCAGCCATCTTTCAATACATTATAGGCCATTTACGCGGAAGCAGACCATCTACTGAAAAAGAGAAAGATTTACAGAAATGAATTCTACACACCACCCCAAACGCCTTATGAGATGTTATCTAGTACTCTGGGATTAGTGATTCAAAAGCTCATGTGTCCGAGATGGCATCTGGTGGCCATCTTAAATTAGGCCTGAAGATGATCAGATATTTTAAAAGTAATAACATAAATGGATTCAACCCACACCCCCCCCCCCAAAAAAAAAAAAAAAAAAAAAAAAGAGGTATTGATCATTATTCTGCATGGGCAAAGTGCTCAAAATTTAATTTCTGAAGATAGCGTCCACCTAGCGGCTATCTTGGATTTAACCTGAAGACCACCTTATATGACAAAAATGATTATAGAAATGGGTTCTACGCACCCCCAAACCCCCTTATTAGAGGTATTGGTTATCATTTTGTGGCAAGGGATTCAAAAGTTCAGTTTTTAAGACGGTATATGGCGGCCATATTGGATTTATGCAAATTAGCATAATTACCGTTTGAGCAACCGAGCTGAATTAGTTCTACGACCTTATGCCAACACGAATCAAGAAAAAAAATCATCGGAAAGGATATTTCTTGGTCCGTGATAATATGTCAAATCGGCTAATATTACTCGTTACCACTAACGAACGTAGAGGGCGTGTTGCTCTAAAGAAGGTCAACTCGGCTCGAATTTTGTGACCATTGTAAACAAATAAGGTGGGTTTCGGGGAATTTTGTAGAGTTGATTTTTTTTTTCATTTTTTAATTTCTAATATTTTTTTAAAGGACTAGTCCACCCCAACAAAAACTTGATTTGAATAAAAAGAGAACAATTTAACAAGCATAACACTGAAAATTTCATCGAAATATATTGTAAAATAAGAAAGTTTTGACATTTTAAAGTTTCATTTCATTTCACAAAACAGTTACATGCACATCTCGGTCGGTATGCAAATGAGAGAAGTGAATACATCATTCACTCACTATTTCTTTTATATTTTATTATATGAAATATGAAATATTTAGATTTTCTCGTCATTGTCATGTGAAATGAAGTTTCATTCCTCCCTGAACACGTGAAATTCCATTATTTTAACATTTTGTGCTTCAGGTAAAGAGGTCCTAATCGTTAAATTCGTAAAAATTGAAATATTACATAATTTAAACAATAAAAAATGAAAGAAATAGTGAGTGAGTGACATCATCGACTCTCTCATTTGGATGTAACTGGCTCGTTCATATAACTATTTTTTTAAATAAGCGAAACTTTGAAATGTCATAACTTTCTTATTTTACATCAGAATTTGATGAAATTTTCAGTATTGTGCTCGTCAGATTTTCCTCTATTGATTTAAATCAACTTTTTTCTGAGGTGGACTTGACTTTTAATGAATTTTTTTTAGATTGGTTATTCTGGGTTATAATATTAAACATGTGACTATCATTTTTAAAGAAAATATTTAGTGTAAATAATCAGGATTTTGACATTTTTCCTCACTTTGGAATATTAAGTCTATGACGAGGATACCTCTGGTCTGTTATTTTCTTCTTCTAGATTTCGCTGCACCACTAATAAATGCATAGACAACCACCTTAATAATCGAGGTCATTTTTCTGGCCTGGGTGCGCCGAGTCTGGGCCGGTCGCGTAGCTAGCTAGTGACGTTGATGATGCGCTGGGGCTTCAGGCGACTCGTCATAGACCTTCTAGCAACATAGACAATTACGTCTAATTTACCTGGCCTGATTTGAGGTGCAATGGCTTCAGAGCTGATGTTTATCAACGATGATTGTTCAAGGTTAGATTTCAAATTTTACATGTCATTTGACTTTTAAGTCTATAAATCTGAAATGAAGGCGCTGTATCCCCGAAATCCGGCTCTAAATTTCAACTCCGAGTCGAGACCATGGCATGGACGGCTAAAAAAAAAACATGCATCGGATGCATTGCATTGGCTGCGCTGTAGCTGCACAGCCATGCTGTGTCGAAGGTCGATCGAGCAACCAATCATCCAAAGCCAAATTAAAGCTTAAATAAACGGCCGTCGATCCACATTTTCCCTGGTTTTCTTTAATAATTTCCAAGAAAAATCAGCAAATTGAGGCAAACTGATTGCAATGTTACATCATTTGGCAAAGAGTACCATCATCGTTTTGCGTTAGACCTAACACAGTAAGTTAGGGTAGATCTAATTAATACGAATTACTACTATTAGGGCTGGGGCCAGATTATACTTCAGTTTCTGAATTGGAGCAGAAGTTGATTTGGTTAACAGCATCCATATCTTAATTTGACCAATGATTCTCTGCAATCAATGTTTAAAGACTTTTACATAATTTGTTTACCATATTGCAAATTGTAAAATTTCCTGGGCTTGGCCGGCAGAACGCATAACTTTACAAAAAACATTTTGAGAAATTCGAAAGCAAAAGAGCAAAGTGACTGAGCTTGTGATTATATGCATTTTCTAAAGTGAATTTCATGTATAACGTTAGGCCTGACGGTTACTTGTCAACCATATAATCTTCTAGATCTAGACTCAAGGAATTTACCTTGTAGGCATACGGACTAAAAAAAATCCTAACCACCTAGCCCATGTAGGCTGGCCTTAATTGGACCTAACCGAGCATCGGGGCTAATTGCATGGACCAACCCTCAAATGGTCTAGGTTTAGGCGTACATAGGCTAAAGACAGGAGAAATCCGTCTGTTTTTATTCATTTTTTTATTATTATTTTTTTCGTTTTGCATATCTCCTACTAACAAGTCGTAGTAGATTCTACCAGCGCTAGATCTAGATCTACTTAGATATCCAGTGTGGAACAACTTCTTCAACAAACAAATCGAGACTGTTCAAAGCTTTTGTCTAGTTAGACTAACAAAGTTAGATCTTAGACTTGGGTTTATCGATCAACATGGTCAAGATTTAATAGATGTAGACTTCACTTATTAATGATTGGAATGTAGATCTAAATTTAGAAGTTTTGGGAAAATGCTGAAAATAAATGATCACATAGTCATAGATAGATGTACGTTAATCAGTTTTTTAATACCCATTGGTATTGCTGTCGGTACTTTATTCATAAATATAAAAATAAATACGGTAAATAAATTAATGAATAACAGCCTACTGCAGATAAATGCTGATCGACGGGTTGCTGGTCGCCACGTCGTGTTCCGCCTAGCAGAACAAGACCAGTGCTAGACTAGAGGTTGAGATCTAAGCAGACGACGGAGCATAAGTAGCTAGAGTGATGATGGGTTCAGCGAAGAGCTCAGAGAAAATAAGGTCATATTCAATCCCGAAATGCTTTGCGAGTGGTCATTAAATCGTCTCAGTGCAAATCACCTAATACAGCCGTCTGGTGAAATCGCTGATAACAACAATCACCGATTTGGTAATGATTTTAGTTTCTTAAACTTATATTTGTAAAGGTTTAACTATCAATCTATGTTTCTAAATCTATATGTAATTCCATTGGTATAATGTTATGTTATTTTTGATATCGTTGTAGTCATATCCTATTATTTCGCGATCGCTACTTATTTTTTGTTGCATTTGATCGGCGTTTGATTGCGTTGGCATGAAAGATAAAATGTGCGCGCAGCTCAGCTGCATGCACGTATTGAGTTGACCTTCCTTAGAGCAACACGCTTGTGTGTTGCTGCCCTCTCCTATCGTTGGTTACCACTGAGGGAGGGGACAAATGTTGTGTTTCTATGCGCGAATCTAGCTGGCTCGAAATAACTGACTGCACTTTGATGCGTTGCTACTGCTCGGTCATGTACGCGTAACCAAAGGCGCGCTGGCTGGCCACATGGTTTTGTCGGTTGTCCTGACAAGCATTAAATCAGCCCCGGGAGTGCAGCTCGTTCAATTTAGCAAATCAAATTGAGATTAGAGTTACTCTAGTGGTCCTGAAAATTAATCCATTGGGGATAGATTTTTGTGATTATCGTTAAGGTATATAAAACAGATATGGACTGCTTTGTTTTCGACTGACAGTGAAAATCATCACTGCCTCATTTTTTTTTCAAACCGGCCATTCTATCACTCCTAAGCCAAGGCCTCGGGGTGATAGAATGGCGGATGTAAAAAGCATATCAGGAACGATAATTTACACAGTCATCCTCGTGTGCAGTCAATATTTGTATACTAATCAACTTAGTTGACTTACAATGAAAATCACCGGTTACATTTTGTAATTGTGCAATGATTTCTTGAGAAGATCCATCCAGTCTAGCCCTATTAACAGTATGCAAGATTGCATCAGTCCAATAAACCTGGTCACCTATCGGGTCATATTCAACACCAACAGGAAACGTCAGACCGGTCAAAGGAAGTACAGTGAAAGACTGATTGACGAAACTGTAGTCCTTCGCTTCTGCCATTATGATGACGGCGAGTTCTGCTTCAGCTAAAAACAACTTGTCAGCTGCAATGAAAAAAGAATCACACACACACACACTGTACATACATACATGCAATGTATATAAATAAGTATATATATATATATATATATATATATATATATATATATATATATATATATATATATATGATAAATTAGAAGAACCGCTGAACTACGAATGATTTTTTAATGTAGGAGCTTTCAGGGTGATGGCATGAACAGAGGTCTTGGATTCCTAAGCGGATATTCATTCTTTCGTTAGTTTCGTTAGTTTTGAAAAAATACTTTTGACAAGTGCCACGATGTTTGGTATCGTATCACACAGGAATTTATCTTATTACTCAAAAATACCTATTCGTACTTAATACTTTTCAGGGGAAAATCATTTTCTCCTAACCAATTTGATCTTCGTTCTATCATCTCATCGCTTAATTTTCTTATTGTTAGGTAACGAGTAATGTTATTGCGCAATATTTTCTTTCTTTATTTTTTCTTTACTGTTACGTAACAATTTGATTATTACAAACAAGCATTACTATATTTGTTTCTGTGAAGGGCGCGCATCCTCAGCCAGGCATCTTAGCAACATCTGTCTGAGGATGCGCTCTCTGATTGATACCACACATTGTTAAACTCCTGAAGAAGACGGAGGACCGTCGAAAATTCGAGTAAACAATAAAAAACTTTATTGGCAATGAAAGCATTATCTTCAGTATTATTTTGTTATGATAAATTATAGATGTACAACAGCTTTGGCAACTCTTGTATTAAAAAAGAAATGAGAAAATATTAAAGTACCCCACCAGTAGCTAGGTTTTCATCTAAATTATTTAACTATATATTGATCAAGAGTTATCAATAAATATCATTAACATTCTATACAAAGAGATAACCATGGTGTCTTACTGGAAATTGAAGGTGAAAAACATCCTCCAAAGAAGATCATGAACCAAATAGTCAGCATCGATGGATGTATTGCTGGTTTCCTTCCTTTCCACGACTTCGACATGGTTCAAAAAGAGGTTATCTAGACTCGAAGGAAAAAAACATATATATATATATATATATATATATATATATATATATATATATATGTATATATATATATATATATATATATATAAAGTCCATAATTTTTTTTTTTAACTTGGGCAATTAAAGTACATTTGGCCAAAAGACATCAGAGAACAGCATTAAAACAAATTTAAGTGTACATTTTTTACGAACATTAATATTTACGTTACTTGTGGGCAGGGCCTTTCTGTCTGGTGGACTTGGGTCGTTTTTAGTATTATATGGACCTGGGTCATCATTATATTCATAAACATGGTAGACTTTTGTAGTAAATTGCATAAAAAAATTAGAGATGGCACTATGATTATTTGGTAAAGCATGATTCATTCATCTTCTGGGCTACTTTATATTATATTGATCATTATAAAGTCTCGCTCTCCAAAATTAATTCAATTTCTTGTTTTAATATTTTACTATCTCTTGGTGATTTTGGTCAACTATCTGCTTCATGCTTTGTTAGATAAATACAACAATGAAGGAAATTCCAATGCTGTGAGCCCTGAATGGCCCAAATGTTTGCACTAAACCAGGCAAGAAATTTTGGCTGCGGGTGACAATTTCTGATCTCCTGCGAGTTTATGCTATATAATTATAACTACTGGTATCTCTAACATGGCTACACTAAAAAAAATCGAATGTTGAATCAGCATTTGGAAGATTGGGGGAGTAGCGGCCTTTTCCAAAAGTTACATCCAACCTTGTATAAAGCTGAATCCAACATTTTAAATGTTGGGTAGAACCATTTAAAGTGGTAAATGCTACATTTGGAAAATGTTGTCGCTCCTCCGGCCATTCAGAAGTTGAGTTGGCATTTCTGTTTTTTTAGAGTGTAAATTCCACCTTTCACTGTACTTGCACATTGATATCGTGTACGTAGGTTTCCTTGCTTCTGAGTGCGACAAATTATGATATATTTTTTATGAACAGCTGGATATGTATAATTACTTGTAAAACAAAATTTTAATTGTGCTCATGACTTTTGTCTATATGGCAACACATTGGTTTTGGTAAGCCTTGAACATAAATTTTGGCTTTAATAGACGTCACGACATTATTCTTTCCACTTCATATAGTGAAACATCTGAACCTCGTCGTAAATCTTAAATGTACAAGATATATGATTTTTTTTTTTTTCTCCCTTTTACATAAAATTCAACTTATGTTTAGTAATAATTCAACGTTTCTATATTGATTATTTGGTATAGCATGGTTCATTCATCTTCTGGGCTATTTTATAATATTTCGATCATTATAAAGTCTCGCTCACCAAAGTTAATTCAATTTCTTATTTTAATAAGTAATCTCTTGGTGATTTTGGTCACCTATCTGTTTCATGCTTTGTTAGATAAATACAACAATGAAGGAAATTCCATTGCTGTGAGTCCTGAATGGCACAGATAGTTCAACGCTCCTAATTTGTTTTTACATTCAATTCGACATCTCTTCTAGCTACCCGGCCAGGCCGAACAGGTGCGGGACCGGAGGCGAACTACGTCACACGTGATTATGTTATGTATTGCAGACGCCACTGCCCTCTCCGGTATGGGTATCAATGTCGGAGGATTTCCCGCGCTAATTTTCCCGCGCAAATTTCCCGCGCGAATTAGCCGAATTAATCTCCTTGGAGGCGTCAGTCTCCCGTCACGCTTGCACGGCCTGATTTAAAACAGTCACTGCATAATTCAATGTGTCAATAATGGTACCACCTTGCACCGATTAGTTACGATACAAATGTTTTCTCGTAATTAACCTAAAATCTCGATCTTTTCCTTTCTTTTATGCAAATACACTGTCCCGATATTCCTATGAGGAATTTGCTTTGATTCACGCCTCAAACTGGCGCCATTTGGTTAGATAAGTCATTTGTCTACATGATAAAGGAGGGACTCTTACAAATAACTCAATTAACGCTAAATAGATCAGTGCGTTCATACCATGACCATTATGAACCAGGGTCTTCATGCTGTTAGTATATTGCTGTATTCACATTATTTGTATTAACTTTTCTCTCCTTCCCACATATTTTGCCCTCAGGCTCATACCAATCTGGAATTCGTTCAGGATTCTTTTTTACAATATATTAGGGACGGGTCCAAGAGATTAACACCATTACATTTCACACATTTACTGGTTATTTTATGATCCTTTTGAAGCTATTCTTTCTAAACGCTCCTATCATAAAGGAATTGATTTCGAGCCCAATGTGCAGAAGACTTTAATCATCCTTAATAATGATAATAGAGGGTAGCCTCCATACGATCACTCGCATCACTGCAACCTTGTTATTATGCATAGTACTTCATACATTCACTCTGGGTCATGACCCATCATGGTCGTTTGGTTCTCGCTTTCCAAATAATTTAGACATTGAGAACTAGTCGACCCTGTTGGGTCGTAACCTGTAGTTTATTGTTCTATCAAATCTGCTAATTCCTTCTCAATGAAGTCTTCAACGATTATACTGTAGTGGTTTTCTTTTCATCAAACACTGATTTCAACATGATCAGAGCTTGATCACTTTATTTTACATTGATCATGCAAAGACAGCTGATTTACAACTTAATTAATTCTTTTCATGGAGCACCTCTCAGTTAGCCTATTCAACTTGATTCTCCTGTCTATCTCTAAGCGGATGTTTTTCTCACTTAGCAACGACTAGCCAATCAGATTTAAGCTGAGAGCAACCTCATGGTTAATTTTTACACTCCAAGACACGCGGTAGAAAGTCTTCACCTAGTAAGGACATGTACAATTTCTGCTAGTCATTTTTCTTTGCAACACAACAAATAGCTCTTACTTTGGATTTATTTTTCATCATCAGGATTTCAAGTTCTTCATTTTCCATCCTTTTGATTTTGGACATATGTAAATATATATTCATCGCTTGTGTTATCCAAGTGGACAGCGTGTAATATTTCTAGGAGAACATCTCGTGTCACGATCACCCTATTCGCGACGCGTTTCGCTGAGGCCTCACGTGCGCGGTCGTTCTTCATCGCGACATCGTTCTTCATTCGCATTTATCTTGTTTATGGACATCGCATTAAAGGATCCCGATGAATTAATCGCCACTTGATTTTCTACATTTTTGCCTTCGCATAGAGGACCTCAGTGCTGGTGAGTCAATCAGATATTTTTATGTTAAGAAAGTTCTCATTTCCTACAATTGGTGACCCCGACGTGATTTTCGAGACGCAACAATTTTCATCATGAATCAACAATCAGCTAATCCAGCTGCTGCGGTATCGCATGTCGCTGCAGTCGCCTTAAAGCTTCCCCCATACTGGCCGAACGATCCCGCTGTATGGTTCGCTCAAGTACAAGCCCAGTTCATGACGAGGGGAATTACTTCAGAGGAGACTCAGTTTGCGTACATTTAGTCCAGGATAGAAGGGGTCGAACCTTGTTTTTTTATATATACAATGTTTTTTTATGGTTTTTTGTCAATTCGAGGGTGCTGATTCCGAATCTGAATGATGCCACTCGTGTAACCTTGAGCATTTTCTGCAAATTGGCAAAATCCAATATGGCCGCCAAAATATTCAAATTACCCATGAAAATCATAAAATTGTCCACACATTGGCTTTAAAGTACATGCAATTGTGCTGCCGGAGTGAAATAATATCTGAAAAAATGATTTTTGTCAAAATATTTATTTTCTTGATATCAAAATGGCCGCCATCATAGACCCCTGTACAATATGAATGGGGAAAATTAATTTTTACAAAATTGAGCACTGAAATGCAAGTAATTATGATCTATGAGTGAAGCAATGTCTGTAAACATGATTGCTAACGATATATATCATTTGTTATGTCAGTTATGTGATAAATCCTGTATTTTGATATTCAAAATGGCCTTCAAAAGCCCTAACACTATTATGTACAATGTGAATGGTGACACAAAAAAATCACAAGAGTGAGCACTAAAATGCATTTTGTTGAGATAAACGAGTGGAATACTGACTAAAAACATTTTTGTTAACGAAATTTATTATTTAACATGCCATGTATGTGATAAACCCTGTATTTTTATATTTAATATGACCGCCAAAGGCCCTAAAATTATGATCTACGATGTGAGAGAGGACAAAAACAATCACAATGTGAGCACTAAAACGTATTTTTTGTGGTAAATTAGTGGAATACTGTCTTCAAATATAATTTGCAACGAAATATATTATTCGGGTTTCATATTTGTGTTAAATATTGTATTTTGACTTTCAAAATGGCCGCCAAAAGACATTGACTGTATTATGTACAATCGATCTGGGAAACCAATTTTCACATGAGTCAGCACCATAACATGCATATAATTGTGATTTAAGAGTAAAATATTGTCTGAAAACATAATTCCTAACAAGATATATCATTCATTCTGCCAGGTAGGTGATAAATAATGTATTTTGAAAGTCAAAATGGCCGCTACAGGCCCTAACAGTAGGCCTATTATGTACTTTGTGAATGGGAACATATAATTTTAACAGAATTTGGCTTTGCTTGACTTAATGGTGTTGCATGTATGAGTGAAATATCGTCTGAAAATATGATTTTGTAACCAAATAGATCATTTCTTATGTTATTTAGGTGATAAATGCTATATTTAAATTTCAAAATGGCTGCAATATGTTTCTTTGTGGAAATTATCTTTCCCCATTCAAATTTTACATATTAAGATAAGGGACTATGGCGGCCATTTTTCATTTTTAAAAGGCTGCATTCATCACCTTTATGACACAAGCTATGATATATTTCGTTAGAAATCATTGGGTTTAGACAATACTTAACACTTACATCAAAATTAAGCCATTTTCATAGTAAAAATTTTGTCAAAATTATCTGTCCCCAGTTACAATGTACATACTACTTTGGGCTATGGCAGCAATTTTGAATTTCAAAGTAAGGCCTTTATTACCTTCTCAACCATTATGTGATGTATTTAGTCAGAAATCATGTTCAAGACCAAATTTTACCTATACATCACATAGTTACGTGCGTTTTTGGTTCTCATTCTGGTGATGATTAGTTTCCCTATACGCATGTTACAGAATTTGTAGGGGCTTGTGCGGCCGTTTTGAAAGTCAAAATACAGTATTTATCACCTATGGGAGAGGAAATGTTATATTTCATTAAAAAAATCACGTTTTCAAACAATATTTTCCTTATACAACAGAATTATATGGATTTCATAGTCAGGCAAATCCTAATTCTTTCAAAAGTATTTGTCCCCATTTACATTGAAGATAATACTGTAAGGGCCCATAGGGGCCATTTTGAATTTTACAATACAGCATTTATCTCATGCATGAAAAATGAAATGATATGTTTCGCCAGAAATCATGTGTTTAGACATTATTTCACTCGTATAGATTACAATTACATTCATTTTATTGTTTTTACTCTTGTGAAAATTAGTTTCTTCATTCGCTTTGTTCATAATACAGATAGGGCCTATGGCAGCCATTTTGAATGTCAACATGCAGCATAATTACCGAAATTGCAAGGGAAATGATATGTTTCGTTAGAAATCCTTGTTGTCAGACGGTGTTACACCAATATTTCGCAGTTATTGGCATTTTAAAGTCAAACAAATTCAAAGGTTGTGAAAATTATTTGTCCCCTTTTATATATTGTACACAGTATAAGGGGTCTATGACAGCCATTTTGAATATCATAATACAGCATTTATCACATTAGATAGTATACAAATGACATAGTTTTGTTAATAGTCATGTTTTCAGACAGTAGTCCACTCGCAGGTCACAATCACATGCAATAATAGTGCTCTTGTTTGAAAAAATATTTTCCCCATTCATATTCTACATAATAAAGTATACAGGGGTTATGGCGGCCATTTTGAATATCAATAAAATAAATATTTTGTCAAATATCGCTTTTCCAATTGGTATTTCACTTCTGCACAACAACTACATGCATTTTATAGCTAATGTGTTGGCAATTTTATGATTTTCATGGGTAATTTGCATATTTTGGCGGCCATATTGGATTTTGCCAATTTGCGGAAAATGCTCAAGGTTACAAGAGTGGCATCATTCAGATTCGGAATCAGCACCCTCGAATTGACAAGAAACCATAAAAAAACATTGTATATCTAAAAAAACAAGGTTCGACCCCTTGTCTATGGGGCCTATCCTGGACTAATTGTGTCTGCACTTCAACCTGAGATTGCGCAGGAAGTCAGGGATATTTTAATGAACCCTCCTAAGGACACACCGTACTCGCACCTCAAAGCAGAATTGATTCGCAGGACATCAGTCTCAGAGCAGAAAAGACTCCACCAGCTACTTACCCAAGAGGAACTAGGGGATCGAAAACCCTCCCAGTTATTACGTAGAATGGAGCAACTGCTTGGAAGTGATCATCTTGATGAAACAATCTTCAAACAATTATTTTTGCAGCGACTTCCACATCATGTCCAGACAATTCTAGCGTCAAGCCGCGACGACATGAAGGTGACACAGTTGGCAGACTTGGCTGATAGAATCATTGATGTTGGTTCAACAAGTACTGTTTCTGCTGTTAGTTCGCCCTCGTCTTCTACTTCTAGTTCAGAGTTGTCACAACTTCAACAGCAAGTAGACAGACTTACATTTCAAGTGCAGTCATTGACTACGCAACTTCAACATGAACGTGGTCGATCTCCAAATAGGCGCCCTCAACGTCCAAATACTCATTCAAATAGACAACGTAGCAGGAGTAGCAGTCAAAAGCGTCCTCTCTGTTGGTATCACTGGAAACATGGTGCAGAAGCTCGCAAGTGTACACCGCCATGTAACTTTAATCACGCTTCTTTGTTTTCGAGTGATTCTCAACAGCCTTCTTCCAACACCCATGCTCAGGGAAACGACAGAGCCAGCCGGGATTGAGAGCGACGACTCGTGCTGGTGCTAAGAATAAGAATGGTCGCTTGTTCTACATTCATGATCGGATCAGTGGTACTCAATTTTTGGTAGATACTGGAGCGGAAGTCAGCATAATCACGCCATCTGCAGTTGACAGACAACGGCATACACATTCAGAGTTCACATTGGAAGCGGTTAACGAGTCTCGCATTCGTACGTATGGTGAACGCTCCATCACTTTGGATTTAGGCCTTCGAAGGACTTTTCGTTTTGTTTTCGTGATTGCCGATCTTCCTACACCCATTATTGGAGCCGATTTCCTGGATGAATTTGGACTGGTTGTAGATGTTAAGCATCGAAAACTTATTGACTCCACTACAAAGCTCACGATCGACGGCATCCGTGCTCCACTTCACACGCAGTCTGTCAGTCCTATGTTTTCACGTTCATCGACTACAGGCAGTGATGAGTATAACGCCATCTTAAAGGAGTACCCAGACATCACTCGTCCTGACTATCGCCCCAAAGCTGTCAAACATTCTGTTACGCACCACATTGTAACGACAGGACCTCCATGTTCCGCACGTCCACGTCGTTTAGCTGCTGATCGCCTGACAATAGCACGTTCTGAGTTCGAACATATGCAGGAACTGGGGATCGTTAGACTGTCGAGCAGCAATTGGGCATCCCCGCTCCACATGGTTCCCAAATCTACACCAGGTGATTGGCGCCCATGTGGGGATTACCGTGCTCTTAACGCTCGAACTGTACCAGATCGCTACCCAGTCCCACATACCCAGGACTTTACAGCATCATTGAATGGCAAGAAGATCTTTTCGAAGATAGATCTCGTCAAGGCATACCATCAGATACCCGTTGAACCATCTGATATACCGAAGACGGCAATTACCACACCCTTCGGACTCTTCGAGTTTACGCGAATGCCTTTCGGACTTCGAAATGCAGCCCAATCCTTCCAGCGTTTGATGGACGAAGTGGTCAGGGGCTTGCCTTTTGTCTTTGTGTACATCGACGACATGCTAGTTGCTAGTGCAACAGAGGAAGAGCATAAGGAACATCTCCGACTTCTTTTTGCTCGCCTTCACGAGTATGGTATTGTGATCAACCCTGCCAAGTGTGTGTTTGGTGTGAGCTCTCTCATCTTCTTGGGACATCACATCAGCGCAGATGGCATTCGACCCCTCGAGAAGCGCGTGGAGGAGATCCGCGAATTTGCTCGTCCTTCTTCTATTCGACAGCTCCGTCGTTTTCTAGGACTTGTCAATTTTTATCGACGATTTATCCCCAAGGCAGCAGCTATCCTCGCACCACTTACCGACATGCTCCGTGGTCAGCCGAAGAGATCAACCAAGGCAGTTGAGTGGACGGAAGAGCGCATCAGTGCATTTGAGCGTGCGAAGGAGGAACTTGCAAATGCTGCTTTGCTTGTACATCCTTCGACAGATCTCCAAACTAACTTGATGGTTGATGCATCAGATGTAGCAGTCGGTGGCGTCCTTCAACAGTACGCTGATGGTATTTGGAAGCCAATTGCGTTCTTTTCACAGCGACTCAAACCTACCGAAATAAGATACAGCACTTTTGGTAGGGAATTATTAGCTGTTTACCTCACGATTCGCCATTTTCGCTATTTCTTAGAGGGACGCGAGTTCACAGTCTACACAGATCATAAGCCATTGACCTACGCTTTGCGATCGAAGCCTGACCGTCACTCTCCAAGAGAAATCCGCCAGCTAGACTATATCTCGCAGTTTACATCAGACATACAGCATGTACACGGTGTAGACAACACAGTAGCTGATGCCTTGTCTCGACTGCATGTGGATGCTCTTCACACATCATTTACTGTTGATTTTGATCAGATTGCAGCCGACCAAATTGATGATGAATGGGAAGAGATACAGAAATCAACTTCACTGACATTTAAGCAAGTACCACGGCCTTCAAGCGACGGAATGATTTGGTGCGATGTCTCTACAGACCACGAGAGACCTTACGTCCCGAAGAAACACCGCCGCATGGTATTTGAAGCATTGCATAATATGTCACATCCTGGTGTACACTCTACCCAAACAATGATTACTTCACGTTTTGTTTGGCCAAGTATGAACAAGGACATACGTACGTGGGCTCGTTCATGCTTATCTTGCCAGCGCTCTAAGGTCCATCGACATATCAAGGCACCACTTGGAACCTACACTGCGCCAGACGCCAGATTCAGTCATATTCATGTAGACTTAGTCGGTCCATTGCCTTCGTCAAATGGATATTGTTACATGTTAACCTGTATTGATCGGTTTACAAGATGGGCCGATGCTTTCCCAATATCAGACATTACAGCAGAGACTGTCGCCAAGACACTTGTGCATGGGTGGATTTCCCGATTTGGCGCACCCTCAACCATCACCACGGACAGAGGTAGGCAGTTTGAATCGCAACTCTTCCAAGCACTCACTTCACTTCTTGGGAGCTCTCGTACACGCACCACTGCGTATCACCCTGCGGCCAATGGTATTGTGGAGAGATTCCATCGTCAGCTCAAAGCAGCACTTCGAGCGCAATCTGATCCCAGCAAATGGCAAGAGTTTTTGCCTATCGCACTTTTGGGCATACGCACAACGGTAAAAGAGGATCTTGGATGTACACCAGCAGAACTGGTGTATGGAACTACACTGAAGGTTCCAGGTCAGCTGGTGGCACCAACGACTCCGGACTCTTTCTCCAACCCAGGCGACTATGTTCATCGCCTTCGCAACTATATGATTGACATCAACCCTGCACGAACACGTTCTCAAACTACTACATCGCATGTTCCACCTGATTTGCAAGATTGCTCGCATGTATTTATCAGGTGTGATGCTGTCCGGCCATCACTTCAGCCGCAATATGATGGACCTTACAGAGTTGTTAGTAGGACGCCAAAGTTTTTCATTTTGGATGTGAAAGGGAAGAATGATTCCGTCAGCGTTGATCGTCTCAAGGTTGCTCATCTGCCATCTACTACAAGCATGGACAATTCAATTCAACATCATGCATCATTTTCATCGCTACCTACTCCTACTGCCTCTACTCCACCGGTGCGGACAACCAGATCAGGTCGCCACGTCCATTTTCCAGCTCGTTTTGCCCAGTTTTCCAATGGATGAAAGGACATCTTACATTATCATGGGACCAATGCTTTGTATCGATTAACTTAACTCTTGTTCGTTGATCTAGGAGGGGAGTATTGTAGTGGTTTTCTTTTCATCAAACACTGATTTCAACATGATCAGAGCTTGATCACTTTATTTTACATTGATCATGCAAAGACAGCTGATTTACAACTTAATTAATTCTTTTCATGGAGCACCTCTCAGTTAGCCTTTTCAACTTGATTCTCCTGTCTATCTCTAAGCGGATGTTTTTCTCACTTAGCAACGACTAGCCAATCAGATTTAAGCTGAGAGCAACCTCATGGTTAATTTTTACACTCCAAGACACGCGGTAGAAAGTCTTCACCTAGTAAGGACATGTACAATTTCTGCTAGTCATTTTTCTTTGCAACACAACAAATAGCTCTTACTTTGGATTTATTTTTCATCATCAGGATTTCAAGTTCTTCATTTTCCATCCTTTTGATTTTGGACATATGTAAATATATATTCATCGCTTTTTTTCCAGGTGGACAGCGTGTAATATTTCTAGGAGAACATCTCGTGTCACGATCACCCTATTCGCGACGCGTTTCGCTGAGGCCTCACGTGCGCGGTCGTTCTTCATCGCGACATCGTTCTTCATTCGCATTTATCTTGTTTATGGACATCGCATTAAAGGATCCCGATGAATTAATCGCCACTTGATTTTCTACATTTTTGCCTTCGCATAGAGGACCTCAGTGCTGGTGAGTCAATCAGATATTTTTATGTTAAGAAAGTTCTCATTTCCTACAATACAAATCGCTCATCCATCCATCCTCCGCTGACACCCGACTGTGTGTACACAGTACCCATCAAAACAGCATCTTTTTAGTGTGGGTAAGCTTTTTCACACATGATTCCATACTCTGTATAAGTAATGCTAGAACCAAAATATACACAAATGTTACTTTAATTTCATGGAGATACATTTTGATAAATGTCTGACATTCCATATCTGACCAGAAAAGGGTACCTCGACCGGCTCATTTAAAAAATAAATCAGCATTTACGAAGACTACACCTGACGGGACCAAATTCATCACTTCGGAGAGTAAAATGACCCTAATTCTTCCGCCAGTAAAAATATAGTTCCATAGTGGTGAAATATCTTTCCAATTTGGAAAAAGTAAGTTCAGTAGGTACCCTCCCTAGAATCAGTGTTAGGTTGTCAGTCATATTCATTCATTTTTGTCAATCAGCAATATCAAATTAAAAAAATTGAGCAATGGGTTGGCTCGAATGAATATCTTTTGCCTGCCAGTTGTAATTAGGCCCGTGCAACCTACGTCATTTTCATTTACCATTATTTTGCTCTCTACTGCCCTCTACATGTGCCTTCGTGGGCTCAAGAAACGGACAATGCACATGCTCAAAACTGCGGCTTGTTCACCCTTCAATACACAATAAGCGGACTTCCTTTGCCTCTCCTCTCATCATGCTCATAGGTTCCTTGAACCGCCTTTGTGTATCGTGCTTTGTATGTTGTAAGTTCCCTTTCTGTTCGTTTTTGCTTCAGTACCTCTTCTCATTCATGCACGTGACTGTTGTTTATCTGTTCCTGACCGGGTCTTGTATTTCAGATTTCACTGTTCCTGTTATAGACATTTAAATGTCATCTAAAAAAAAAATGCGTTTTCTGATTTTTCTTTAATAATAATAATAATAATACAGGGTATTTATATTGCGCACATATCCACCTTGTTAGGTGCTCAAGGCGCTCCTATATTACCCGGCTAAGCTAGGCGTTCATAGCGCAATATGGCAAATTCGGTAGATACACCATTCAATTCAATTAACGATGATGACTTTCTTGACCTGTTTAGACCACCATTAGTAGAAAGTGAATCAAACATAAATCTCTATGTTACTTCCTTTGAAAATCATGTTACAGACAAATTTAATTCATCGTCAAAAGAGTTGAATTATGATTTTGACACTAATAACCAATTTCAAAGTCCATGTTTTGAATACGTCACCCATAACCAGATTAATGATGTTGTTTTAATAAGGAATTTGATAACTCCTCTTTTTCTCTTATACACCTTAATATTAGGAGCATTAACAAACACTTTGAATTACGGTTACTTTTAAATAATCCCACCATGCAAACATTTTCAGTAGTAGGTTTAACCGAAACATGGCTTCCTCATGATTCAAGCCTTCAATTCGCTCTCGATGGATATGATCTTTTAGTTAACAACATACAAAATAGGGTGGGTGGGGGCGTTGCATTATATGTTTCACAATCTTATGATTATGTAGTTCGAGACGAGCTTAACAGCATGACTGATACAATTGAATCTCCTTTTATTGAAATTACTATCCCTAACAGCAAAAACATTAGCATAGGTGTTATATACAGGCCTCCGAGTTCGAATATCAAATCATTTCTAGATCATCTCTCAGACTTGGTTAAAAATCAAATTTTTGATAGTAAAAATTGCTTTATAATGGGCGATTTTCATATTGATTTATTAAAACCAAATAATGTCATACAAAATTTTTTTGAAATATTTTTATCCGCTTCTTTATACTTACCTTTAATATCTAAACCCACACGCATAGTCAATGAATCCGCTTCTCTTATTGATAATATTTTCCGTAACGTTCTTTCCCCTACCGATTCCTTCATATTACTCTCTGATATCACTGATCACTTCCCTGTCTCGACTAATTTCTCTTTAAAAGACATATTCAATAACATATATAGCCGTCCATTAAAACGAAGAATAACACACGAAAATATAGCTCGTCTGGGTGTTAGTTTAGACGATGTTGATTGGTCTTGTGTCTTTGATAATAATGACGTTAACTTGTCCTTTGAAAATTTTATGAACATTTTTAATTTACACTTTGACACTCATATTCCAAAACTTAGAGATAAGACATCTAACTAAAAAAAATCACCGAAGCTCCCATGGATTTCTAAATCGCTCTTGCGTTCGATAAATAGGAAGAATAATTTATATTATAAATACAAAATGAAACGCTCTGAGCAATCAAAACTTAAATATACTCGTTACAAAAATACATTGACAAAAATGTATTCCATGCAATTAACGGCTCTGCTCCACAGTACAATATTAATCTAATCAGCAAATACACTCCAGTCAGGTCCCTACGTTCATCAAACTCTGGTTCCCTAGTTATTCCTAAATCCGTTAGGACATGGGGGGGGGGGGGTTCGGGCTTTTGCTCACGCTGGCCCTGTTCTATGGAATGATCTTCCCCTGACAATTCGTGAATGCACGTATATTGATACATTTAAACGTTACCTTAAGACTCGTCTATTCAATGCCTCTTACTCTTAATTGTTCCTGAATCTATTACTATTATATTTGTACCTGTTCTCTTTCGTTCTTTCTTTCTTCTTTCACTGCGCCTTGGGCACTCTGTCGAATGGATTTGGCGCATTACAAATCACATATATTATTATTATTATTATTATTAAATTATACGTTTAGAAAAGAAAATATATTTTACTAATCAGTTACAACTTTACAAGCGTGATATGCAAAATACATGGAAAGTTTTAAAACAAGCAATGAATATATCAAATAACAAATCTAATATTACAAAAAATAGATCTGGCGATGTTATTTTTGAAGATATTCACCAAATTTGTAGTATCCTGAGTAATCACTTTTCTTCAATTGGGGAAAATCTTGCAAGTAATATTCCTCCCGCAACAAAACACTTTTCTGAATTTTTAGGCCCTCCAAATTCCAGTTCAATGTTTCTCGCTCTAACTTATAATCAGGAGAAAATTTGTTTCTGATTTTAGTTCTAAAAAAAGTACAGGACATAATGACATCAATAATTTTCTTCTTAAGGGGGTAATATCGTCAATTGCGGATCCCCTAACTCATATATTCAATCTGTCACTTAACGGCATTGTCCCCGACAGCATGAAAATTGCAAAAGTCATTCCCTTGTTTAAAAAGGGTGATAAATTAGATGTTAATTATTACAGCCCAATTTCTTTGTTATCTACATTGTCGAAAATACTTGAAAAGATTATTTATAAAAGAACTGTAAATTTTTCAAATCAAATAATATTATTTCAAATTCCCAATTTGGATTTAGGGAAAAGCATAGCACCACACATGCTTTATTGAGTTTCATTGAAAAAGCGGCACATGCAATCGATAAATCTTTTCATTTAATGGGTTTGTTCCTGGATTTTTCCAAGGCCTTCGACACCATCAATCATGATAGTTTACTTAACAAATTACATCATTATGGAGTGCGTGGGAAGGCCTTGGAGTGGTTCAGGAGCTACCTCTTGAATAGGAAGCAATATGTCTTTTTAAACGGTTGCAATTCTCAAATGAAAAAAAAAATAATTGTGCAGTTCCCCAGGGTAGTCTTTTAGGCCCGATTTTGTTTATAGTTTATATTAATGATTTTTGTAGATCATCAGATGTTCTTTCTTTCATTCTCTTTGCGGACGACTCTAACTTATTTTTCACATAAAATTCCTCTTCACCTTGCTAATATAATCAACTCTGAACTAGAAAATGTCACCGAATGGATAAGAGCAAATAAATTGTCACTAAATCTTCAAAAAACAAAATATATGTTGTTTAGCAACTCTATAAATACACTTCCTGTTGATATTATTTTGGATGGAACTCCCTTGGAAAATGTATCACATATTAAATTTCTTGGAATAACAGTCGATAATAAGCTCTCATGGAAATTTCACCTAGATAACATATGTAAAACTATTTCACGCAACATTGGTTTAATTAACAAGCTTAAATTTTGTTTACCATTATCGTCCCTGCTTACATTATATTCATCCCTTATATTGCCTTATTTAAATTATGGAATTTTAGCGTGGGGTAATACACAACAAACACTCTTAGACAAATTACTCCTATTACAAAAGAAGTCTCTACGTATTATATGTCACACGGCATATTTGTCTCATACTGACCCATTATTTTTGGAACATAAAATATTGAAAATTAAAGACTTATATTTGTTTAATCTCGGTCAGTTTATGTATAACTATAACAACAACAACCTCCCAAATGTATTTAATTTAATGTTTCCAAAGAATCAATCCATTCACAACTATCCAACAAGGCGATTGGCTGAATTTCATTTACCACTTTTAAGAACTTTGCGGGCTCAGAATACATTTATATATGATGGACCGAAGTTATGGAACTCACCTCATAATGATATAACAAATGCAAAATCTTTGAACTGTTTTAAGACTAAATTCAAATTATCTCTATTAAAACATTATAATATACTCCCAAATTAAGTTTAATTCACCATCTCTGTCAAGTCATCATTATTACTTTAAAGACTACAATTAAAACATAAAATAATTATTATCCTTTTTTATAAAAAAAAAATCTGACACAAGTCGTTCTCATATGTGCTCATTATTGAACCTCATACATTACTGTGTCTATCCTCTCTATTTTCTCCTCCCCTGTCCGCTTATCCGCCTTCCTACCGGTTATTTGTTTACGGCATTAATCACATTTTTCGTGCATTATATTCTTTCCAGGTTATTTTATATTTTGTTCTCCTTTTATACACATCATTGAATCCAGTTTGATTGAGTCCACGACGGCATGTGTTCTATATACGTACATCAGCACCCATCCATCTTCTCAGGGCATTCTCCCCTTTTTTTTTCTCTTTTTCTGGGGGGGGGGGGGGAAGGGTGTATATTTTTAGGACTGGTTGTTTTGTCCTTTATCAAACTATATATTTTTGATAACTTTGTACTTATTTTGTGAGTATTTCCCTTTCATGTATTTTTTTTTCTCATTTGATTATCTGTATTTATACTTTGTTATTTTGTTATTTGTTGTGTTATCTATTTTTTGAGGGGCCCACATTGTACAAGCATTGCTTTTTAGTGGGTCCCTCCATTTCCATCTTAATTTAATTTCTATTGAAAAATAGTATACATATTTTAAACCTACAATGTGTGGCCCAAATTGTCTAAGTGTTTTTTCACAACATATGTATCATTATTTTTTTTTTGGCAAAGGATACAAATATTTATGTTTATATATGGTATACAATTTGTTTTTGTTTGATGGAAGTGAAATAAATAAATGTGAATTTGAATTTGAATTTGAATTTGAATTTGATATGAATGTAAGGAAATCCCAAGTCCTGGACTTGGGCTTTTCTTACACTCATACCAGATTTCCCTCCCTTATTTAGGGCATTTCTGAGATGATCTAAGATTCAGCAATTATACACAAAATGAGTCTATGTATAAGAAACAATTTCACATATTTAACTCAATTTCACCAAAAATTGGAATTGGGCTTTTTTTATATTCAGATACTCAAATACATGTATGTGTTTAGGTTCACAGTTTCTGATAGCAGATATTGCATCATGTTTGATATGGAAATTCCCATCCACCTAAGAGAAAAAGAGAATATAATTTGTGAATGTTGACACGTTCAAGCATGCCTGAAACGCCATGAAAAGAGATAATATCAACAGATCAGTGGTTGTTACTACCTAACAAGAGCATTTGGACGTGAACAAAGCATGGTTTTGAACATTATCTTCTGAATAGATGAAAATTCCACAGAGGGGTACGACCAAATTTCAAAAGAAAGGTGTAGTAATTTTTATAAAAAGCACATTACGCCTACTGCATACTTAAAAACATGAAGGTAATTATACACTCTGAACTTGAAGTTGCACTTTATCAGATATTTACTTTTTTCCAGATCGGACAAGATCGTTAAACGGATAATGGCTGATCTTTGCTGAATTTCCCCTTTCGGCCTGTCATTTAATCTCATCGATTACACAATCGATGACTTAACATTACTTTTAAGGGTCTATAAACTTAATACAATGCTGGACATTAGATGAGGATAGCATGTTTAGAGATTTAAAATAAAGGAGAAAGCCTCTTGAGAGCAAGCTAGTTCAGTCCATTCCTTTCCATCTTCTAAATTCTTTTCTTTATTCTTCCCTTTTCTTCATATTCTCGTTCTTATGCTGTTCTCGTATTCCCTTTTCTCTTTGCATTCTCCCCCTTCATTCTCTCTTCTGTTTTCACTTTTAAAGGCACTTTTCTTTACGATCACATTTTGTTTTGTTCGATTTATTCTCTCTTTCTCTCTCTGCCCCTATTCCTTTCTCCCTCCCTGCATCAACTCATGTTTCTCTTTCTCTTTCCCCCTTCTCATTATTTGTGGATCGACAACTACGAGCCTACCAGAACAACAAAAAAACAAAAAAAACATTATCTGTTTTCTAGAGTGTAAACATAACTTAGGAAATTACAATAGACCAGTTCGTAGTTACTTCATGGACAATTTTGGTCAAATGACCTTTTATTTCTTTCATTATGATAGGCAGATTTCAAAGCAAGGTTTTACGTAACCTTGCCTTACATAGCAGGATGAAGAAATTGAATAGACCAGGTGACTAGAATAGCACACCAATGAACACTTTATGAAGGCATTTGTTGCATTCCTACTTTGAATGCATATCATAGCATGTTGCACAATGTACTTGGCAAACCGTGAAATACCAGTCGTTCGTGGACGCATTGTTGTTTTTTGTGGATGTAAATGAAAACCACTATTCAAAAGAATATATGAATAATCAAGACATCAATGTTGGTGCTTATCTCATTAGATTTTAAACCACCATGTCACGTTGGTACAAATGACCTTCCTCTGATCATGCGTAGAATCTTTTGATCATGCGCAGAAAGAAACTACGAATTGGCTTATGGCATCATGTTGGATCTGAACCAGATTCGAGGCCGTAAATTTACACACCTGATCAACTGAATGTGCCTGCCAACGCAATCCAAAATCTAAAATTTCAGGGAATTTCCCTTTTTATTTATTAAAACGTTAGCTAATTCATGACGCACTAATACTAGCTATAATCGTGGATTTTTAACAAAGCTATATGGACAACCCTTTTCATGACATGTTGATTTGTAACATGACTTGTAGTAAATATCTTTGTACAAATAACTGAGAGACTAGAGAAGAACAAATTATAAAGGTATATCACGAGCGTAAAACATTCAACATAAACTCGTGTGATACTGTCGCACTTAAAAAACAAACATTAATAGAAATCAGGTTAAAATTAGAATGGTTGAAATGTTTACTACCAGTTGACAGATATACATGTATATCTGACATGACATTTCATATCTGACCAGAATAGGATCCCTTGACCGGCCCATTCAAAAATCAAATCGGCTTTTATGAAGACATCTCCTGACGAGATCAAATTCATCACCTGAAACACTAAAATAGCCCTTACACTTCCGCCAGTCAAAATAGTTCAAATTATTTATATATCTTCCCAATATGGGCTAAGGATGTTCAGTAGTGACCCTCCCTTGAATTAGTAATATATGCCCCATCATATCAATTCCCTTTTGTCAATTAGCTATATCAAATTGAAAATTTAGGAAAATAGGGTTTGCTCGAATGAATATATTTTGCCTTCATTTCTGCAAATAGGCTCATGCGACGTAAAAACCGCATACATTCGTAATTCCGAAGCTTCGTTATTCCGAAGGTTCGGATATTCCGAAGGTTCGTTATCCCGAAGGTTAGTAATTCCGAAAGTTCGTTAGTCCGAAAACGAAATGAGGTTCGTAATTCCGAAGGTTCGTTAATCCGAAAACGAAATGAGGTTCGCAATTTATACGAAAATATACGAAATTTACCTGTATGTGATGATCTATAAAAATCATTGTGACTACAATGAGTATTTCCTTTTAAGGCTGTTTGGAAACTTTATATTGACTGAAAGTTTTTAAATATAATCTTGGACCTGTTACCTATTGTAATGGGCCCATGATTAAATTTTTATCCTTTTGGGGAACCACATTGCTGATAAGAATCTAAGGAATCATGCTTTATGAACCAACAACCTATTTTTTTTTCCGAATTGAAAAGGATATTATCAATCCCTCAATAAATCTTAGTTGATGGCAAAACCTCTCGTATCACAAATGAAATAATCAAAATATTACAAATTCACCCAAGATGTTTAATACATCACTGTCTTTAAAACAGTTTAAAAACATGAAAAGACAAAATAAATACCGTTGCTGTCAACCTGATAATAACAATTGATACTAAATGAGAACTGTTTTATGAATCTTATCTTTGTATGAAACCTTCATGGTTTTGCTAGTTTTGTAACATATTAATTTCAAGGTTAGTGAGGCTATCTGGCTATGTAACCAGGTAAAGTGTTAGGACTGTGGTATTTCCTTTTAATGTAAGGAATATTCAGTTTATTTTGACTGAAAGTTGTAAATATAATCATGGACCCATTACCTTTGTGTGATTGGTCCATGATTAAATGAATGAATCTGTAGAAAAGGAAGGGTCTTATATCCTTTTGGAGGAACCACAATGCAGATAAAAATCTATGGAATCGTGCCTTATGAGTCAAAATGTTTTGTTTTAGAGTTGAAAACGATATCACCAATTCCTCAATAAAAAATGAGTTGATGACAAAGCCTCTTGTATCATAAAATGACATAACAAAAATAATACAAATTCACCCAAAATGTTATATGTATCACTGTCTTTATAACAGATTAAATCATGAAAAGGAAATAAATACCCTTGCTGTAACCCTGAGTAATCACCATTGATACTACCATTTCGTAAAGATTGTTTTTATGAATCTTCTCTATGTATGATACTATCATGGTTTTGCTGGTTTTGAAACATATTAATTTTCATGTTAGTGAGGCCATATAGACAAATAGACTACAATGACTGTGATTATAGCAAATATCATTAATATGTGGGGGATAAAGGATGTGTTTTTATGTCTTCTCAGATGGAAGACACTGTTTTTTTAAACAAGCATTTATTTTCTTCTTTTTTTTGAATAAAACAAGCCAAATAAGAAGAAGAAAAAAACAGGAATAATGTAATTTATTATTATTTATGCAGTAAACCATGATCTTATTATTCAATTCAATTCAATTCTTTTATTTCATTTCCATTCAAAACATAATACAAAGTAATATAAAACAATACAAATCAAGTACAATTTTACAGAAGGGCATTCTTACTTCGTAAAACAGACAAAAAACAATAGAATATCATGAATATAGAGCATAAATGGAAATGAGGGGATCCACTAAAAAGCAAAGCTTGTAAAGAATTGCTTGCTATCTCAGTTGACAAAGCATGCCGTAAAAGGTATCCATGAAATGAGGAAAATATATGTTAATACATTCAACTAATGGTCATTTTGTTCCTTATTCATTTTTATTGGAATTGCTTAGCTGCCTAGGAACTAATTATACATGTCAGCTTTACGATATGTTTGTGGTAGATAATAAATAAAGTGTATATAAACATTATTTCCTTTCTTAAAAGGTCATCTGTACTGTAGGCAAAATAGTATTAAGAACACTTGAGTTACTTTATAAATACGTGTAGCCTCCATACTTTTGTTGCATTCGAATCAATATTATTCCTAAAAGGGAGGTGGTGTGCAGAAAACACTAAAAAGGCCAAAAGTCATTTTTTTTAAATATCTGTTTTTATAACTGATACTAATCACATAAATTTACAAAATTTGAGAGAATATAATCCTACATTAGAGAAAGAGGGGTAAAACACTGAATTTAACTTTCGTATGACACAACGTTACTGTATCCAATATCTTACCACTCATTTCAAACAACAAAAACCATGTGAAATTTATTTCAATGATGAGTCTGACTAAAACATTTATGATAGAAATACATTTACATTTGCAAAATTTTAGGACTACGGCTATAGTAATGACAAATTTAAAATAACAGCCATGAGCTTCTGTAGCCCTTCAGTCAGATTGGCTCATAATACATTTGTTACATAAATCTTGTATTTGTTATTGTGTCAGGTCTTTGAAAAAACTGGACGTAGGTTTACTTAATGAAAGGAATCAATTGAGAATTTGCATTTAATAACGGACTCCTGTATTTATTATACAATCCATGAATAACCTTTTTTACATATATAGTCCGAGATGGACATAGATTACATTCCTTTTTGCAACCTTCGAGAATGAAGAAGAAATATAGGCCTTTATATTCTTTCCAATCTTATGCCCTCCAGGATCGAGTCCATAGGTAGTAGTGATCTTATTTTGGGGCTTTTCTTTTTTTTTACGGTTTCATCTCATAAACTGATCCGGAAAAAGGGAGGTGGATTGGCTGCTCGTTGCTCGTCACCCGGCTCCATGCGTTGTAGGTCGTCCATCTGTATTTGTGTTTTGTCATGTGTATGTATTGTGTTAGTCATGTTTTTGTCGCATTGTGCTTGTGTCGTTGTTGTTTGTGTACAAAAAATAAATCTTCCACAGGTGTTTCCTCTTTAGTATTATTCTCTTACAATGCGTATGACGCAGGGTAATGTCCCTTTTTTTCCCATGAACTGTCGCGGTCTAATTAAGAGATAACCGCAAAAGGCAAGATGTTTTATTTTACTTGAAATCAAAGAAATATGATATTTGTTGTATTCAAGATACACATTTTGTTCCTGAAATAGAGAATGAAATCCGTAAGGAGTGGGAAGGTAAATGCTTATTTTCTTTCAACACATCCAACTCCAGAGGGGTAGCTATTCTTTTTAAGAAAACCCTCCCTGTTGATATAAATAGATTTAAAGTAGATAACATAGGTAATTTTGTGGTTTTAGATATGTTACTGTATGAACATAATATTACTCTTCCATCGTTGTATGGCCCGAATTTAGATAATCCGGTATTTTTTTCAAAGATCCAACAAAACATAATAGACTTCGACAATCCACATACGGTAATTTGTGGAAACTGGAATTTACTTCAAGATTTTACCTTTGATACCTATAACTACTTGCATGTAAATAACCCACGAGCAAAAGAGCAAGTAAACAATATGAAAACTGATTTGGATTTATGCGACCCTTGGAGAGTTAGATTCCCAGATAAAAGATATTATACATGGCGACAATCCACCCCCTTTAAACAGAGTAGAATAGACTTCTGTTTAATTTCCTCGAAACTCCTTTCACTTGTTCAGAAAGTTGGCATTTTCTCAGGTTATCGCACAGATCATTCTTTAGTTTGTCTAAGTCTCAACTTGAATAAGATAAAAAGAGGTCCTGGTTTTTGGAAATTCAACAATTCACTATTGAAAATGATGACTTTGTTTCTAATATTAAAAAAGTAAAAAAAAGATACGATTGTGATTTTTGCGAGAGACGAAGTAAAATTTGATGAAAATAATCGAATAGTAGGTGAGTGTGAATTCACTATAAACGATCAGTTATTTTACGAAACTTTAATGATAATAATACGGGGAGAAGCAATATCACATGCCTCCTTTGTAAAAAAAAATATATATGTATAAACAGAGAAAAAGACTTAGAAAAAAAAATTGAAGAGCTGGAAAGAAAACTGGTGATTGACGACGATAAGATATCTATTTTGGATCAAATTGGAAAAAGCTAAGTCAGAACTAGAAACATTCCGTTTAAAAACTAATGAAGGGATTGCGATTCGATCTCGGATTAAGTGGATGGAGTTTGGTGAAAAACCTTGTAAATTCTTTTTAAATTGAGAAAAAAACAGAAGTACATTAATAAAGAAATAAAGTCAGTTATCCACTGAAAATGGTGATAATTTAGAAATGCAAAGTGACATAATCAATGAAATATTTAAGTTTTACTCTAATCTTTATGCGGAAAAAGAAACCAACGTAAGCAACTTGTAATTATTATTAAATTTTCCTGGCATTCCAAAGTTGTCCCCTCAAATGTCGTCCTTATTGGAGGGTCCTTTAAATGTTGATGAGGTTTTTCCCGTTGTAAAGCTCATGAAAAATAGTAAATCGCCTGGTCAGGATGGTTTTACAGTAGAATTATATCGTTATTTTTTGGAAAACATTAAACTTCTTTTGTAAGATCATTAAATTATGCGTATTTTTCAGGACATATGTCTAATTCACACAAGATGGGAATAATAACTTTAATCCCGAAAGGAAATAAACCCAGACAATTGTTAGGAAATTGGCGACCTATCTCCCTATTAAATGTTGTCTATAAAATAGCATCCAGTTGTATAGCAGTATAGCAAACAGACTTAAAGGTGTTCTAACTTTTTTAATACATTAAAACCAAACTGGTTTTTTGAATGGTCGTTTATTGTCGTTTATTCGTTTATTGTATGACACATAACTTTACAGCGAATTTCATGATATAGCTGGCATGCTTCTCGTTGTTGATTTTGAAAAAGCTTTCGATTCTGTAACACATAATTTTCTTTTCAACGTCCTGGATTTTTTTCGCTTCGGTCCATCCATTAAAAGGTGGATAAAACTATTATATACAGACGCAACCTCATGTGTGATTGTACAAATATGTTTAATATAGGAAGAGGGTTTCGTCAAGGAGATCCTTTATCTCCCTATCTTTTTTGTTAGTCAGTGAGGTTCTTGGTATTTTAATTCGACACTCAGACAAACTAGAGGGAATGCATATTGATGGAAAACACTTAAAGTGTTACAATACGCAGATGATGCCCTTTTGACACTCAATGGTTCAGAACAGGATTTAAAATGTGCCCTTGATACACTTAATGAATTTGAAAAAAATATCCAACCTTAAAATTAACTGAAAATAACTAAAACCCAGGTGATATGGATTGGGAAGAAAAGAACTTTCAAAAAAGAGATTTTACACGAGTACAAACTGAACTGGATTTCGGAAGGATATTTTAGGTACCTAGGTATAGACTTTTCAGTTGAACTATCAAAAATTGTTGATTACAATTATCAGGAAAAGTTTAAAGAAATAAAACGTCAGATGGCGGTATGGCGAAAGAAAAAAACTTTGACTCCTTTAGGGAGGGTAACCAGTGTTAAATCTATATCAATACCGAAATTAAATTACTTGTTTTTATCTTTTCCTGAACCAAAAATAGAAATTATGACTTTTTACCAAAATGAATTAATTTCATTTTCGGAAATACGAACCTTATTTAATTTTCGGATTAACGAACCTTATTTCGCTTTCGGACTAACGAACCTTCGGATTAACGAATCGTATTTCGTTTCGGACTAACGAACCTTCGGAATTACGAACCTCATTTCGTTTTCGGATTAACGAACCTTCAGAATTACGAACCTCATTTTGTTTTCGGACGGACGAACCTTCGGAATTACGAACCTCATTTTGTTTTCGGACGAACGAACCTTCGGAACTACGAACCTCATTTTGTTTTCGGATTAACGAACCTTCGGAATAACGAACCTTCGGAATAACAAAACTTCGGAAATACGAATGTATGCGGATTTATTCATATATATCGGATAGATATGTTCAAAATTATTATTTCTCATGTCTAAGCTTTTAAAGAATAGGAAGCCATTTTCCTTGTAAACAAAAATTAAGCAATATGAATGACAAAACGTGTTGATGTTTCAGCTTATCGACGAGGCTACTGCTGTGCTTTTGTTTCAATTAGCCTATACTCACATTTACGATTTTGACATTGGAAGAACTTATAATAATACACCCTTCTTGTGTGTCTAACTCATTCGTTTATAGCAATTGATAAAGATTATGAAAACAAACAGAAACACAAAAGCACTGAAGGTTCTGATAACAATAAACAAATAATACGCAAACTTTATTAGGAAAAAATCACATTTTGCATTGTAGCAAAACAAATTTTACAGAAATATGTTCAAATTTAATGTATGTAGACCTAATTTCTAAACTTATTATGGTAGCCTTAACCCTAAATCTCCCGGGGTATGTTGATTCTTGTCATTCCGGGGGGGGGGGGGGGCATTATGCCCCCCCCCCCCCTTAAGATCTCGGCCGCCAATCGCACGAGCGACGCAAAAATTTGCACGCTGGTAGTGTGCGATGTAATCTACAAGACTGTATGGTAAAATTTTCAAAAATAATGAGATTTTATTTTATATGAATTAATTATGCTAATTTATGCACAAATCATACTTTTTGCTCTAATTCACTAAATAAAGCTCCTATAATGCTAATTTTTGGTAAAAATATTCTTTGTAGCATTCTTAACAATCGCAATTAAAAAACTTCGGTTTGGAAATCAATTTCTTATGTATTTCATTGTTTTATGAATTTCTTATGTATATCTTTTTTTTTTTTTACTTCTTGTTTTTATTGTTTTTTCAATAGAAATCGTTCCAGACTTAACTCTGATCATAAACAAGGCAACATTAATTAAGTTTAATCAGTAAAAGTAGAAATAATTATACATTTATGGATTTTGGCTAAATACACAATTTGCATAGGATTTGTACATGAAATCACGTTTATGAGCAATTTTGGGTCTGACATGCACTTATATAATGTTGCGTAATGTCGTAACCGCGTACCCGGGCGTCACAAATTTGGTCTCAAAATTTGTGCGAGACTTGAAAGTAAAAAGTCAGTGAGCGGTGAGGTCAAGAAAATTCGCGCAGCAGATATATCGCGAAAATTGTCGAGGGGGGGGGGGGGCATTATGGCCCCCGGGAGAATTAGGGTTAAAGGCTACCTTTTCCTTGTAAACAAAATAAATGATAGACAGATACGTTTCAAGTTTTGCGACTCTCTATTCTGAGCTTTATTTTGAACAGTTGATAAAGTGCCAGGGGAAATTGTAACATGGTGTTACATCTGCACCCGAGGAGGATGGCCACATTTGGAAATGTATTTTTTCTATCATAGCACGAGTGTTTGTCGTTGAAATGTTATTCAATTCGACTTATGAAGATTTTTTGAAACATACTGAAATTATATTAGCTCAATTACATATTTGTCCATAAGAAAACCATTGTGCGATGTGAGATATTATAATCCTACTAAAAAGAAGTTATTTTGCTGGAGAAAATTCCACGAGCCATTATATTTGCTTCCACTCGAACAGCATTGGGAGCGATGAAATGCGCATGCTCTGTAAACAGATGTCTAAAATATACATTGTTCACTGATGACTGGTCCTCGTTTCGCTCTGAGACGAGTATGATTAGGGGCTAGATCAACTCTTTTGTATTTAGAGTGTACTATTTGCCCTTTTTAGACACTCTGAGATTAATTGTCTTCGTAATTGTGATCCGTTCAAAGAAACCTGTAATTATGTGACATTTTGAAAGATATGGTTCTATTTTGACAACGCTTATCTTAATCATAACATATATAATTGTATGTTATCTCGTGTTATTTTATTCCCCTACTCAGTCTACCTGTTTTCCTACACAGTGGCGTAACTACGGGGGGCATGGGGGGCACGTGCCCCCCCCCCCCCCCATCGGCTGGCAAAAAAACGGGGAAAAGGAGAAAAAGAAGGAAAAGGAAGAGAAACGTAGTGGGGAAAGAAGAAATTATTGTTCATTATAGTGTTATATTATATTATGTTATATAACATAAGAAGCATTTTTACATAACTTTATGAAACATTATTTGCTTAACTGTGTCTTCATTGTTCCTGGTGCTCGCATAGACTGAAACCTGCTGTACTAAAGCCTCCCGTTTTCAAATCAATATACAACAAAATAATATATTTCCTCGCAATTAGAGTTTTTATTGTTTTAAGTAGTGACATATTCTTCTTTTTCATGACTACTGAAAGTGATTGCCCTATTTTAAGGTCCTTAATAATATAAAACACTTCCTGTCCGTGCTAACGTTTGCATTAGTGGATTGGTGAGATTTCTGCTCTTCATGAACTCCTAAAATCAGTCCTTAAAATGCCAATTTTTTTTATCTGAATATCAAAAAATTTTAGCTCGCGCTTCGCGCTCGCATCATTTGGTTAGTGAAATACGTAGGGTCTTAATGAATTCCAACAAACAAGCTTTAGAATGCCCCTCTTCAGGTCTGAATTTCCTAGATTTTCAGCTCGCGCTTCGCGCTCGCAGTATTTGATTAGTGAGATGCGTATGATAATCATGATTACAATGATTTCAAAAAGTGCTTCACGTGTTTAGATGTAATTCTAACAAAATCAGCAAGCGCTTGGCACTCGCATTAGATGACTATCGTGAGATATGTATACTCTGACTTAATGGATTCCTAACTAAAGTCCTTAAAGTGTCCCTGTTTGGGGTCAATATATACATAAATTTCAGCTCGCGCTTCGCGCTAGCATCATTTGGTTAGTCAAATACGTAGGGTCTTAGATAATTTCTACAAACAAGCCTTAGAATGCCTCTCTTCAGGTCTAAATTTCCTAAATTTTCAGCTCGCGCTTTTGCGCTTGTATTTGATTAGTAAGATGCGTATGATAATCATGATTACAATGACTACAAAAGGTGCTTCATGACTGTGTTTAGATGTAATTCTAACAAAATCAGCAAAAGATGGCACTAGGATTAGATGACTATGGTGAGATATTTATACTCTTAATGGATTCTAAAATATAATCCTTTAAATTTCCTTGTTTAGGGTCAATATATACACAAAATTTAGCTCGCGCTTCGCGCTCGCATTGTTTGTTTAGCGAGACAGTTAAGTATCATGATTACAAAAATTTGCTTATAATGTCAATTTTTAGCTCTGAATATCAAAAATTTTCAGCTCGCGCTTCGCGCTCGCATTATTTAATCAGTGAGATACATATCCGTTTAATGGCACTGCATGTCTTTAAAATATCTCTATTAGGTCAGTATACCTGACAACTGAGCGCGCTTTGCGCGCTCCCTAAGTGACCCGAAATTTTTGCTGGTGCAAACCCCCCCCCCCAATGCCGTGACCCACGGTACGCCACTGTTCCCACATGTACTTTTCCTTTCATTCCTCAACTTGTCGCCATATCTACCTGGATGTTCATTACAGTAGCGTAACGAATTCCAAGGGGCAGAATTCCTATTTTGAACTAATGAAACAAAACTCGAATTTTGTGTTATACTTATACATCATATTCAGTGAAGGATATATATATTTTTTCCACCTCGCCTCCCCTTTGTTGCTTTTTCTTGGTCGATTTTTTTTCCTGGGGGCATGGCCCCAAGCCCCCCCCCCCTCCCAAACATATGTATGCCATTGCTTTCTTTCCTCCTCATCTTCACCACATTCCTCTTTATAATCATGCTCACTCTTTTTTCTTTATTCCCCTCTCATTTGTATTGCAATCAAATTATCATTTTCCGCGTAATATTTTCTAGTGAAATTAAAACGATAGTAGTAGTAGTATTTGAGTAAAATTGAATAACATTGGGAGCGATGTGTTGTTTTGAGTGAAACACATTTGAGTAAAATTTAATGAAATGTCTTTATTAGAGATCAAGAACCAGGGCCGGCAACCTATAAGGTTAGCCGGCAGGTTGAATTATTACATGATGCATAATATTATACATTACAACCATGATACATTATCATTTTACTGTTCGATACAATGATAATAATATTAATTTATAATCAATTCATTCCTTTGGATGATTTCAAGTTCTTTTTAAATTGTAAAAAAAAGGTTAAAGTCACCATTAGGAATCGTCGGACTTTTGCAAGATACGTGTAACGTAATTACCAACACTGAACACAACTTAAATTCAGAGGATGTCCTTTATTCTTATCCCTCTCGCTTCTATAAGCCTGCTTTCCTTATCTTTTTAAGTTTGAGAGAAATGTATATAAATATATTAATAATAAATACGTACGTAAAATGCACTTGTTTAATATATACAAGGAAATGTGCTTACCTTATTACAGAGCGTGCTCTGTAAGCAAACCTTTCCTTGCAATAAAGTTGATTGACTAAATTTGTTGGCTACTGAATTGTATTTGTCAGAAAATCAGGCGATCTGGTTACAGTATGCAACGGATTGAATAAAGAAGACAATGTTCTCGCTTGCAAAATTTTGGCAAACAACTTTTCACTTCGGCAGCTTGGTATGAAATAGTTGTCTTCTTTTACTGCAGATAGAACCCTGCGGGCTCTTTTTTTCCTTTAAGGTAGTCATCTGTGTCGAGGTTACAAAATTGGAAAGCTAAGGGGATTTTTACGAAATTTTAGATGAAAAGAAAAAAATCCGATTTTTTTTAAATTTGGAATGCACAAAAAAACGAAATGTGCAACAACAGGAGTAAATTTTTTTATTTAAATAATTCGCAAAAAATGATATGAATTCATACCGGGCTATACTCATTATAAGAAGTATACACATTATGTACCATTGCCTAATTCCAATGAAGACATTGTAAATATATGTTTGTTGTGTGTGTGTGTGTGTGTGTGTTTAAGCATATACTGCGATGAAATAAAAGAAATGCAACTGAATAAAATGTATAAGAATTGCGCATTCATTGTGACGTTACTCATTTGCGTTAATCTTGCGGAGCAAAAAAGGAGTTCTTATCGGACAAATCAAAGTTGTCAGATCTAACAACTTGTCGGATGAACAGAATAATTTTGAGGAAATACTCCCCTGAGAGACGGTCCTCCACAGTCTACTCAACACCATACATTAATAGCATCCCCCTCTCCCATACAAAGTCTTTCCATTGTATCCCGTGGCACGGCACATTTTCGTGATTTTTAAAAATGTGCACATTTTGGTAAATTTACCAAAATGTGGGCGGCAATGGCGGCACATTTTCGTAACTTCTGGGATCATTCACTCAATTGTCTGTACTCATTCATTGCATAAAAAATATACAAAATACTTTGTAAATACACAAGGCAAGGATGGCATTTCAGTTGGCCTCTGTTTTCTAACACCACATTGGCTAAAACCATTTGGTTTACCATTAATTTCAGGCATTTCCTCCTATAGCCAGTCAGTCTAAGAGCTACTTTGTCCAAAAGCCACTATGTCTAAGAGCTTTTTCGTCCAATAGCCACTTATTCTAAGAGTCATTTCGTCGAAAAGCCATTTTGTCCAAAAGCCATTATGTCTAAATTAATAGCCATTTCGTCTAATAGCCTCCTCGTCTAATAGGTACTTTATCTAAATGCCACTTCGTTCAATAAACATTGTCCAATAGCCATTTCATCCAATAGCCAATTGGGCCAAAGCCACTTCGTCCAATCGTCATTTGCACTAATGTCCTTTGGTCCATATTGGTCCAACACCCACTTGGTCTAATTGGCAGTTGGTCCAACAGCCACTTGATCTGACAGTTGGTCCAATATCCATCTGGTCCATGTATAACAAACACGTCAATACTAATAATTCCATGTCAAAATTAACTGACGTCTTGCGCAAGAAAGAGAGAAAGAGGGGGGGGGGGGAGAAAGCGTAAACAGACGAGACCAAAAACTACAGCTCTTCAAAAACATTATGTATTAATGGACATTACTCTAACCAATTCCGTTTGCTTTTGTTTTAAAATCAGAGTCATAGAATACAACCCTACTGAATGGAATCAAATAAGGCAAAACAAATAATTGAATCTCCAATACATGTATCTAATTATATTCATTAAAAACTCTGAATATAAAAAAAGCGTAAGAAGAAGGGGGGGGGGAATCATATATATGCGTATTTTGTTTTGTTATTGTTCTTAGAAATTACCAGAGTTAAACCTCGGTTATGTAGATATGACTTAAATTTGCACAAGCATGAAGTCTGGTTTCCCATAAATTGTTGGACAAATTCCAAATGATTTTATGTTTATAAGGACAATAAATTGCAACATCAAAGGTGATTACATGTAAATTTAAGAAAACTGGACATAAGCTGAATTGTAATTTCATAATAAATCGCTATTTGTGTCTAAACAAGAGTTATCATATTGTTGTGTGTTTCATTTTATTCCACACTTTGGGGGGGGGGGGACTCATTCACCCATGGATCCGCGCCTTCCCCCAGTAACGGTTAATAGGCAAAGTGGGAATTACACCAAATGGGTATTGGACCAAGTGGATATGGGACAAATTGTCAATTGGCTTTTAGACGAAGTGACTATTGGACGAAATGGTTCTTACAGCTCAGACGAAGTGATGAAATGGCTCTTAGACCAACTGGCTCTCGGACGAAATTACTATCAAATGATATTGGAACAAGCGGCATTAAAAGATATAGTCATTGGACGAAATGGCATTGGATGTAGAGGCAAATCACCCTCACGCTCACTGACAAATATTACCACTGACTTGGTCTCTAACCCAATACCAAAATTATCAATCTTTACTCCATTATAATCGTCAAGTCTGGTTTTGATATTGTTGCCAAAATGTGCATATTGTAGAAAATGAGCAGGCACATCACATTATAAATGCACATTTTGGTAAAGAAAAATAAAATCCTGGCACCATCGGCATATTTTGGTAACAAATTGTTTTACCAAAACGTGCAATAACATAGTTACGGCACATTTTGGTAAATTGCACTTTTTCGTAATTTACCCAAATGTGGCGTAACATCCCCTAAACAAAAAAGATAATCATTTGCGGTGACGGCCGTGTTTACACACCTTATTCAATCCCTTTGCATGATTGGGTTTTCCCCGGGATCTCACATTGTGCTGTCATTGCTCAGTTTCTTATTTTTAATGAAAAATAAATTTATATATATATATATATATATATATATATATATATATATATATATATATATATATATATCCAGTGGCAACCGTGGGTCACGTCATTGGGGGGGGGCACCAGCTAAATTTTTGAGTCACTTAGGAACCGCGCGAAGCGCGCTCAGTTGCCAATTATACTGACCTAATATAGAAAATTTTAGGACATGCAGTGCCATTAACGGATATGTATCTCACTGATTAAATACTGCGAGGGCGAAGCGCGAGCTAAATTTTTTTTTATTCAGACCTAAAAAGTGACATTATAAGCAATTTGTTTGTAATCATGATACGTACTTGTTTCGCTAAACAAACAATGCGAGCGCAAAGCTCGAGCTGAAATTTTTGTATATATTGACCCCAAACAGGGACATTTTAAGGACTATATTTTAGGATTCCATTAAGAGAATAAATATCTCAGCATAGTCATCCAATGATAGTGCCGTCCTTTGCTGATTTCGTTAGAATTACATCTAAACACATGAAGCACTTTTTATGTAATAATGATTATCATATGCATCTCACTAATCAAATACTGCGAGCGCAAAGCGCGAGCTGAATTCTCTTTTATATTCAGATCAGAAAAAATGACATTTTAAGGACTGATTTTAGGAATTCATGAAGAGCAGACATCTCACCAATCAACTAATGCGAACGTGAGCACGAACAGGAAATGTTTGATATTAAGACCTTAAAATAGGGCAATCACTTTAAGTAGTCATGAAAAAAAAGCAAATGTCACTACATAAAACAATAATAACTGGAATAGCGAGGAAATATATTTGGTGTATATTGATAAAAAAATGGGAGATTTTAGTACAACAGGATTATATATCTCGTTAAACAATCTAAGCGAGCACCAGGAACAATGAAGACATAGGCCCTGAGCAAATAATGTTTCATAAAGTGATGAAAAAATGCTTCTTATGTATAAATATAACATAATATAATATAACATTATAATGAACAATAATTTTTTCTTTCCCACTACGTTTCTCTTCCTTTCTTCCTCTTTTTCTCCTTTTCCCCGTTTTTTTTTTTTTTTTTTTTTTTTTTTTTGGGGGGGGACCAGCCAATGTGCCCCCCATGCCCCCCCCCCCGTATAGTTACGCCACTGTATATATCAGAAATGCGAAACAAATGATAACATTCACGAGTAATGCAGGTTTGCAATGCCAACAAGTTTGTTTTAATTATTATTATCATTATTATTATTATTATTATCATCATTATCATTATTATTTTTATTTGCGGCTCTGCCCAGTGCTAACTTAAGAAAAGAATTGTCGACCTCGTCTCTCATAATGAATAATGGTGACACATTTATTGAGAACCGACATTTACGAACAATACAATCTCACATACAGTTTATCCTGATAAAAACGATGACTTGTTGTGTGAAGTTAATAATTTTGTTTGTATAGATTTGACACTATGTTGGTATAATGAACGTGTAATTCGCGAAATATATTCATTGCTATGTTTGCTGTACAGTTAGATCCTCACTTGTCGTATAATTTTACTTCCTGATCGTGACTTTGCCATGTTTGCGTGCATATGTGTCAGTTTGCTGTTTAAAAACGATTAAAGCAAAACATATATTTATATGATACATGCTACACAATTGGGGTTTATGCTAAAAGGGATTTATTGTTTGTCACTCGTTGAATCAATGAATACATTAAATAAAAATACATTAATTGAAGTATTATATTCTACAAATTTACGATTCAACACTAAATTTCGAGTAATGGATTAAATGAAGAATTCTAATGAAGCGAGGAGCCACAATAATGATTAAACTTTTTAAAAAATTACATCAACCGGCATAATTATGTTTTCCATTTTGCCAAGGATTGGGATGGACTCAATTCTTATTCAGTTAAATATTAAATTATATTCTTATTTTGATTTGAAATATAATGAAACTGTTGAAAAACGGTCTCAGTCTCCTAGATTCAACTTAAATCAGAAAATGTCTCTAGCCATACTAATGACAAATTTTTGTTAGTTTATTTATTAATTTGTATGTGTATACATGTTAATGCATCTTCTTATCAATGTGAATTAGTGTATTCCATGTTCACGTTACATATTGTTTTTTCAACATGTTTTTTTTTCTTAGAACTTGTTCCAAAAGAAGGTTAACAGAGAAAGTATAATCATCAGACTGCAGTTCATATTGACGTTGGTGGCGGCATTGCAGAAATCTCCAGAACAACTGCATGGTTTGAAATAAAGCAAAAATGGAGGGAAATTACATGCGTTATCAGGCAAGCTTGATTTGAATAAGTGTAATTGACGTACAGATATTAAAGAAAAAGGTATTATGAGAGCGTCTGAGGTTAAGTTAGCTAAATTGTGTTTATGTTTTGTTTGATCTTTCTTTCCTAAAAAGTAACAGAAATGACATCAGTGAAAGTCGAAAGTTTAGTAGAAGCATTCATGGCACAAATGAAGTATTTGTAATTATGTGAGGATTTTGTTTCCCCAATTGTTATATTCAATCCGAAACACAACAGATGTGTTTTTATGATAAGAATCACTAAAATCTTATTGATTGAAGTTGCATGTGGTGACATGTGACGCTTCGCCTCATTGGCCGACTCACGATCACGGGGTGTATATATACATATCAATATTTACCAATGAAATTCCGAGTTGAATACCACGTAAACGTTGACTCTTCGGCATGACTTCGAGTCAGATTTTTTTTTATTTTAACACCTTGGTTTTGGTGGAAGATGCGATGTATAAATAACCTGTCATGAACTGGTGAATTCCACATTTAAAATCAGTTACGCATTCGTCTCACCGGATGTTTTTCCTTTCTTTAATAGGCTCAAAGACAAAAAAAAATCACCATTGTTTTTCTCACCTGCAAGCTTTTCCAGATAGTACCTCGTCCCAATCGAGGCTCTTCCCAATCCGATAATCAATGCCATCCTTATACGGCAGAAGATACTCAAGGACTGAGCCAGGTGAAGCCTCGCAGCCAGCAGAGTGACTTGATGTACCACATCCCATATATATCACATGGAAGGATCCCCACTGTGTATTGCCTCCTGTATGGCAGAGGATATGGATGCATTGGGGGAAAATGCTTATTGTTTGATCGGACTGATTATCTCATCATTAACACTAACAAAAACTCTATCGATCAACAGTGTCGGAGAAACGTATATAGTATAGTAGTAGTAGTAGTAGTTAGTAGAAGTAGCATAATTGTTAGTTTCGGTCATGTTCGCTCATGTGGTTTACGTAGCAGACGATGCTAGCCTGTTAGTACATAGTATACTTTCGCAGACCCTATTGCAAATCAAAATAATTTCCGGACTTGATATTTGCTTTCTCAAACTGTAGTTATATTATAAATATCAGTAGGCAAAGCTTTATAGTACAAGACCATTGTTACTTTCAACATTAAATGCGTCAATTAAGTTTGTTTGGACTGTACTAATTGTTTCAAATGAAAAGGGGTCTAGGAATGGTAACTATCATACGTTAGTCACGTGACGTTGTACACATAAATATGCCAATTTCTGCCTGCTCGATCTCAAAGTTTGGGAGAAAAATGAAATGTAACCATTACAATAGTCATAAAGTATTAAACATCAAACTGTAGGTAATCTATTTAGTATTGAGATGACAATCAATCTCGACCTTTGTAACCCTTAGGGGTATTCCAGTGGGAAAATAAAGGTGCCAATGTCTCGAAAATATGGGTGGTTTCAGACCGTTTGCCATAGCAAGAGTTGTGAACATGGACACTTTCAAATTAACAGCGAGACGTAAATCGTGAGTTAATTGTAATAATATTTACATCAAATTAATGGAATTGGGTAAAATTTTCACACTATTATCAATCTGGGTGAGATTATTAATAGTTATAAAGATATACCCGGATTTCTGCAATATTACGTTCATGCAAACCACTGTTCCATGTGTTGAAGCTGTGTGTGTAGACTTTCGGACACTCAAATGCACGCGACTAACCATTATGTAGTAGTAAAAGTAAATGTAGAAGTAGTAGTAATAGTTGTAGTAGTAATTGGTGTTGTTGTTGCTGCTGTTGTTGCTGTTATTGTAATAGCAGTAGTATTAATATTAGTAGTAGTGGTGGTAGTAGTAGTAGTGGTTGTAGTAGTAGTAGTAGTGGTGGTATTTTAATAGTAGTAGTAGTAGTAGAAGTAGTAGTAGTAGTAGTAGTACTAGTAGTAGTAGTATCAGTTGCGTACAGATGGAGGGGTTTGGGGAAAAAAGGAAATGGAGAAGGGTGAAATTTTATATTTTCTGAATATTGTGTCAACATCTATCACAAAATTTGATAACTGTAATGAAAAAAGCTCTCAACTTTCTGTAAGTTTTTCCCGATACACCATGTCTGGGCCCCCTCAATTATATATATTTATATATTTGATTATATTTGAATTATATTATTATATATTTGAAAAGGGCAAACACCTCCACCCCCCCCCCCCCCCCCCCCCGTTCCCCCTTCGTTATGAATGCTGATGAAAGATTTGCTGGGAGTAGCATCTAACATCTCAATTGAAGTATTCACAGCTCTAAAATACATGTATCTGTCAGGGCCACATCAGAACAGCGCCCGCATACCTTCCATATAGGTGAACAAAACTTCAGCATTCAACTTCTCACAACCGGATCCGTCCCCGCAGTACATTCGTTGAAATTCGCTCGGGTAATAGCAGTCACCATGGTCACCGTGATCAGGCCATGATGTGGTGTTTGTGGGGTGTGTTCCGGTTTCGTTACGAACCGTACCGTTTGATCCCTGCTGCCCTTCGAACATGTCGAATTGGATATTACTCCGTGTCGAGAAGCACGAGAAGCAGTATTCAGCTGAGCCTGGGTAATTTAAAAATAATGATTCATGAGTTTTCATCATAATTCACTTTAGTGTTATCATCACTATCATCATCATCATTATCATCAACACCGTCATCATCGTCATCATCATATTCATCATCATTATTATCATCCTCCTCATGATGAGGAGGATGGACCTCATCAACATCATTGTCATCAATATCATCGACATCATCATTATCATCATCATTGTCATCATCACCACCATCACAAACTTCATCATCAACATCATCGTTTTCGTTGTCATCATCTCATCCACGATTGTCATTTTCAGCGTCTTTATTAACAATATATTCATTCATCATTATCACAATATCATCCCCGCGTTGCGATTTTGTCGATTTCCCTCGTCTCTTCAATAAACGAATGTTTGTCTTTTACATCATTTTCCTTTTTTGCTTTCCTACTTTCAATAGCGTCGATAAAATATTGTTTAGTTACAATTTCTTGTTTCTAATTTGTTACATTAAAATTTATATGTTGCTGGTAGTAACATGATTTACTATACCATTCACTGTAAAATAATCTGTCATTTATTTCATCACAATCATAACAATAGACAAACGTAATGTACTTTTATCGGTTCTCTTCCAATTGTTAATACAACATAAATAAACAAAACAAAAACAGATCAAAGAATAGTAGCATAACATGCCCAAAACAAAATAGAGTACTGATATTAATCTAAATCTAAAATTTAGGTTAAAGCAAACACTTGCAAACCCAAATTAAACGCTTACGACATTGGACATATTTTTCAATACTTCCATAAACGACTGGCACGTAGCCTATATGTATGTTCATCTTTATCTTCTGGCAGCCATTTAAAAACTCAGAAGAGTTTTGATCAATTTAGCCTCCTTCAGCCTTTGTTTGAATTTGTCTTTTTCTGTTCATGTGTGCGTTTGGAAGTCAATCAATCTTGAATATAATTATTTCGCATAAAAAGACATTAAATTAAAATCTGTGTTTGGCAAAATCAGTTGCTAGCTATCATTTGATATTTTTGTATGTTGGCTCTTTCACTTAAAAATGAAGTGCTAATTAGCACTTAGAGTGCTTGTATAGTGACTGCACTACGAGTGCTGATTTTCTAGTTCAAATTTAAACTAGAAAATCAGCACTCGTAGTGCAGTCACTATACACAGCACTGTAAGTGCCAAATTAGCACTTCACTTCATTTTTTACAGTGTTTTTTATTAAAGATCACGCGTTCCCAAGTGCCCAGCAAGACATTAAATAAAAATGAACAAATCAAACAAGCATAACAATAGCGCAGAAAATTTCATCAAATATTGGAGGCTATGAGTCACGATAGTTACCTGTAAATCATGGTTTGTTTGCAGATGAGAAAACCAATAATATATCACACTCCCAACTTCTTTCTGCATGTATTTCACAATAGGTATATAAGTATAGAATATTCCATCAAAAGGTTTGTATCGACTGAAATCGTATGCATAATGTGCACCTTTGTATAGATAATTGGTGCCTCATAAATGATATAATTACATGCATTTTAAAATTGTATACATAGTGAATATTTTGAAAGCAAGAATAATAAGAATCATATTGGTTTATTGTTTGATTATTCTCACTATGAATGAACATCTATTATCTAACAACAGTGGCTTAATTTTTTGGCTTCGGTAATAAAGATACTCTTCACTCATTGAAACGAAACTAATACATCATACCTCAGTCACATTGGCTCTATATACGGCGGCCGCACGTATGGCGAGTGAAAACAGCTCACGTATCCACCTTGCTATAGGTGCTCAAGGCGCTCCTATATTACCCCGGCTAAGCTACTCTACCGATTCTGATGCGCACAGCTTTTTTAGGAATTACTTCCTGCTTTGTACCCATTTGCCTCACCTGGGTCGAGTGCAGATGAGTGTGGATAAATTTCTTGCTGAAGGAAAACACACCATGGGTAGGATTCTAACCCACGACCATCTGTTTGCAAGGCGAGAGTCAGAACCACTAGACCACGACGCGCCCACGTATTAGTTTTACACATGTGAAATGCAAAAAAAAAATCATGTTATAAATATTGATTGCTTACTAACCTGTCTGAGACAAAGCGATGACGGTGAACACCAGTAGACCCAAGGAATACATCTTGCTGGAAAACAAACGGTTGCTTTGATAGGTTATCTGTCAATTACTGGTCTACATCCCCTTATTTTACTGCCCGTTTTTTGTCTCATCGCACATGGTCTAATCATATTTCATTTATGAGTTCGTTTTAATACTATCCATTTCGTCTAATTACCATTTAGCCCATTCACTATTTTGTCTAATTTCCGGTTAGGTCATCTCGATCATGGCTAGATTTCGTCAAGTAACTACTTGGCCAAACGCCACTTAGTCTAAATGGTCAGATGAATTGGTAATCATATCAGAAATTAAGGTATACGTACACTCTAAAAAAAAAGTGCTAAGTTAGCACTTAATGTTCTTGCATAGTGACTGTACTTTGAGTACTAATTTTCTAGTTCAGATTTGAATGACAAATCAACATTTAAAGCATGTAAAGTGCAGTAACTACACAAGGACATTAAGCGCTAAATTTGCACTTCATTTTTTTAGAGTGTACGTAGAGGAAGTGTAGCTAAGACCAAATGGCAATAATACCAATATAGGGCTTTCCCTTTGTCATTTTTGTGGTATGCATGTGAGAAGAAAACCAAATGCTTGTAGAGGAAACGAAAATTAACCTTTTGAATAATAGAATTGATGGATTAAAAAATCAGCACAGTCGAGTCGGTTATATCATGTTCTTATATTTTCCATTTAATATCTGGCCGACCTCACCTTTCCTCGGGTAAATCGGCCAAATCCCTCAGCTTAAATAAAGTCCGAGTGCTCTAAGTTAAGTCTATAAGGAAAGTTATACGGTACATGTACGCCAGCTGCTTGTCGGTACACTGACAACGTCCAGGTTTTGATCTCGAACTTGAGCTGTAAAAATCAAAGAAGGGAGCTGCTTCACAAGTTGCTCGTCGCGTTTAACTTGATTTAAAAAACAACCGCAACAAGGAAAGTTATATTTTTTTAAAGCCAATAAATCCGAAGATAGAAATAAAAACATTGTATTAATGTCTGTATGGCCACAATTTCAATGCACAGTTTACATGGTATATCGGCTGTAATAATTCAAATGAAAGCGCTCGAGTACGCGTACGCGTTCTAAGAACAACACTACGAATTTATACAAAACTTTATAAGTCGCTAATTACTCTCACACTGACATGTACCTTAAAAACATAATATACGTATTATCTGGTACTTACATTCAATTAGGTGATTGGGAAACAACCTAGATGTAGGTGATAATGCTTTTTTGAAAGTTTCAGCTTTGTCAGAGAGTCAAATACTGACCGAAACCTGAAAATAGTCTGCAAATTCAAATACTCATCATGTTTATTTATAGGAAGGTAAATATGGAAATATCAGGCGGATAGGTATGGAGTGTATTGTGCTGGTAGCTAAGGGGGGGGGGGGGGAGGGGTCGTGAAAATATTTATTTCAAGAGGCAACCCCCGAACAAGTGGTTTAAAAAAAAATCAAATATAAATATGTTTATAATTGTCCACTTTATTCTGCATTATTTTTTAAGGGTCACTCTAGAATTTGAGAGAAAATGGGGTAAGGGCTACTAAAACCCATTTGCAGTTCACCCCAACGTCACTTCATCATGCCATCTCCATGTTGGTTGAAAGGGGTCCCAAGTGCCTCAGTTGACGTCATATTTAAATATACTTAACTTTGCAAATATTAGCCTTTAAATTCTCGTGATTTCTTTTTCTATTCCACGTTTTTTTTTACAACATCCCATAACTCTCTCAAAACTTACAAAGTAAACCAGAATAAACTTTAATTTCGAACGGGAAAATGAACTTCTAATTTCAAGCTTCTTTGGTGTTGAAAAGGCATTGTTATGTTACCGATATATGGTAATTCCCATGATGATACTTTATCATGATAATTTACTTTATTAGACAGTTTCAAATGAGGGTGAGGTATTGATTGGCACAAACCTTTAATAAAGCTTCAGAGAGGATATAACTTATTGGTAAGAAAGAGATTGCACTCAAAGGGGAAGTTTATCTGACGAAAATTCTATTGCCAAAATAGCTGAAAATGTGTAAAGGTCTTAGGAAAATCTATCAGAGAATTAACAAGTTATAAGAAGTTTCTTTTTTGGGACGTAACATGCGAGCAGCTTTCCATGTATTGTGAATTAAAGAATAATGAAATGTCATATATATATAATATACATATATATGATAGCAAGAAATTAAGTGTACTTTCAGTATGTCAACAGACACCTCATTTTACACCCACTCCTGAAACTAAAATAAATAGTCATCATGGACCATCAAAACATTGAAATTTTTGGTAGTATTTTTTTGCGTTTTTTACAATAAAAATGTTGGACGATCCCCTTTATTTAGCGCACCGTACCTTGTATACAAGGTGTGAGCTCCTTTTTGTAATTTTATTAAACGAAAAAGCTCCCTCTTCTTTTCGCTCTCTCTTTACTAACAGTTCCTGTAAGTTATTGGAGGCGAATTTAAGGAAACACATCCCCGTTCTTATTCTGCCCTCCCTCTAACTCTAATCCCATTTCTCACGTTTCATTTATATTTGAAGGACTAAACAATTTCATAGACGGATGTTAAACGGGGACCTCTTCGGGTCGGATGTAATGCCTTTATATCCTCTCATTTGCCTCTTCGGTAGATTCACAATACGGTGCGCCACATGTCATTTGCAGCGAACTGGCCGAAATACGCAATGCCTCATGGAAAAAATAAACATCTTTTGAGCGCGCTCGGCCGTTTGGAACAGTCTGAACCGGCTCGGCGGGTTCGCATAGAATTATGCTGTTTACCAGGGTCTAGGAGGTGGGAAAGGAATTTGCTGCAGATTTCTTTGCAAAATTTAGACCGTTTTCTGTGAATCCTTCCTCCGCTTATATGGTTTTCATTTTCGAAGCATCTGTACACCAGCACTATGCGCTGCCTGCGCTTAGCCTGCGCGTGATGTCGACCCAAAAGAAAGAAATAGGTCTGCCCGCTGCAAACCGATAGATGGCCAGTGGCGTAACAGGCGGGGGGCAGGGGGGGGGGCAAGCTGCCCCTCCCCCTGGCGGATTTCACCGGGAAAATAAAAAAAAACGGGAAAAGAAAAAAAGGGAGGGAGAAAGAAAGGGAAAGGGGGAGGAAAGGGGAAAAGGAAAGGAGGAAAGGGAAAGGGAAAAAGAAAACGAAGGTTTCTTTTTTTGAAATGGAAAAGGAAAAAAAGCGGGAAAATGTACGAAAGAAAAACATTTGACAAAGAACAAATCATTCCGTAATAGGCTTATGTAATGCAGTAGCTTGATGGAAAATAAATTAAAATATGACAAAATGACAAACAATGGCGGGAAACGAAGGTAGAATGGAATTAGTCAAAAGCTAAATTAGAAAACAAACAAAAGGGACAAGAAAAAAAAAACAATAACACGACCGGGCTGCCGAGGATTGAAAATAAAGAGCGGGAAGAAAGATGACCTGCACGCAACATTGTGCTATAAGCTTGCTAAATTTTATGCAAAGCAGTAGGGGCTCTTCATCTATAACCATCAAATGGCTCTATAACGCCCCCGTTCAATCACGTTCAATCACTGGCGTACAGGCGCGGGGAGGGGGGTCTTGGTTCCACACCCAAGAGGAAATAAAATAAATTATACAGGAGACAACGTATAATTAAATGAATGGAAACAATGAAATGTGTTATTTGCTGTCAGCATTGCTGAATATAATGGAAAAATCTATCACATAATTATAATTCAATTTCAATAGGCAATTTTCCAGCTCGCTTTGCATGTTGGCGACTTTTAACAAATTCAATTCAATTCACTTTACTCACATCCATTAAAAAGGTACAATATACAATATTATATGAACAATAAAAAACAATACATAAAAAATCAATATAATGACAAATAGAAAGAGTAGGACCAACATGCAGTGGATGTAGGATGTAAATTTTCCCACAATGCTATGTTTTACCACCTCAAATATTTGGTTCATTACGCAACTGGGTTGAATAAACGTGTTGTGTAAAAGCTATATTCTGTAAATACTCGCGATTTGATTAAAATAGCGGCAATCTGCGAGGTTTAAGTAGCTTTGATATCAAGAAGTTCCGGGGGGCTCCGCCCCGGACCCCAACCGCACAGCACTGCCATATATGAGTTCTACAAACAAGAACAAAAAAGAAGGAGGAAAGAAAAGCAAAGGAAAAGTGTAGGATATCATTTTATTTCCTGAATATAATTTCAAAAATATCTCAAAGGTAGATTCTCATGAAAAAGGTGATTTTTTCTCGCTCGCTTCGCTCGCTCGGGACTTATATTAAGCAGCTTTTTATCACATGTGACATACTGCGCCCCTCGTTTTTTTTTACTCTTCACGCTACTGCCGCAAAGAATCCTAATCACAGTGGCGTTCAGACCACAAAAAAGGAATGGAAGAGAGAAGAGTGAAATATATTATTTTCTGGATATCGATCATTTCAAAATCTATCACAAAAATTTTTGCTCGCTCGCTTCGCTCGCTCGCAACTTTAAAAAAAAAAAGATAAATTCTGCCCGATACGCAATATCTGGCCCTGTCAAAATAGTCGCCTTATTACACCATTACGCCTGTTCATACCATGATATGACCGGGAAATTTTTGGCTCTTGCCCCCCCCCCCCCCCCCCTGGCCACCGACCCCTGTTACGCCGCTGTAGATGGCGCGCCGTATTGTGAATCCACCGAATTGTTAACCATTCCAGATTATTCAGATCATGGTCAAGCCAGAAGGTGTAGAAAGTCGCCATAAATGAGCGTAATCCGAAAACTCTTATTCGTTATCTTAAGTCAAACTTAACGTCTTTTTAATATGTGCGCTTGACTAACTCTGTGAGGAATTAAGGAAATGGATAGTATATGCATGATTTCTTTTAATGAGCCCTAATTTACCAACTGCCTATGTACACAATGTGTACACTTAACATTGTTAACCAGTAACACAATCATTAGATGCATTGTTGTCTACTTAGTTTGTTTGTCATGACAGAAAAAAGCAAAATAAGGTCTTGATGTACTCGAGATGACATGGGGAGTGAAAGAGGCACCCATCAAGGCGGTCCGACACCAACAAGGGATACCCCTTCAGGCAGAGGATACAGGACTGAGAAGAACAACCTCCACAGCGTCGACAATCCTTGCAAATGTCGTGAGAGGAATGGAAGACGTGAAGAGGAGCATGAGTAGAGCCAATGGAAATAAGTTATTTATAGGCGGGCTAAGAGAAATCATTTTTACCACCGACACAGGAATCCCAATCTAACATAAATCAAAATCAATCTGGATTAGGAAATTAAAATTCCAATACCAAACAAAATCTACAAGAATATTTAATTCGAATGTTTAGAGAACTATCTCAGTCAGCCCATTTTGTAAATGTATGTGATCGGTGGCTATCAGAAAGTGAAATTACTGTTTTGAAGGGCGCTAAATTCACGCTAGTATTAAAGAGAAATAATACTGAACTGTAAAGAAAGATGTCAAAGATTTTTTTAGGAAATTACAAGAATGCATCGCAGATAAGAACATTAAATTGGTTGCTCAAGCAACCGATCAATGTTGATTAAATTGAATTTAGAATAAAAAAGTACATTCGTCAATTTGTAAGACCATTAACGAACCTCTTTGCCTTATAACGAAATCAAAAGCACATGATAAATATTGAAAAGATTAAATTTGAAAAAGTCTTGACCATAAATTCATCTGAATTAATATGAATGAATTTTAGTGTCTTTAAGTGTATGCCACTGTCTGATTTAAGGATTTGAATAAGCGGTATCTCCGGAAAACGATAACGCTTGAATCTAAATGCACAGTAATAGATTTAAGTGAATCCTATGTATACTTTTACGAGAAAACCTATAATTATTTTTCTACGAAAAAAAGAAGGGTACATAAATAATGTTGAATACAAGACAAGTTATTTCAATGGTTTACCAGAAATACATCAAAGTGAACGTATGGAAGAAAACATTTTAGAGCAGCAAACGTATTTCGTACAGTGTGGTACTGAATCAAAATTGAGACTAATAATTGCTAGACCACTATGCCCTACTCATCGTGTTGGTAATTTGATCGATGTTGTGCTAGAACCTTTCTTGAAACATGAAAAAAGTTATGTTAGATATGTAGTATATATCTATCGAATTACCTACCTGAAAATATTGTTGATAATAGTTTGTTTTGTTACTTTTGATGTTAACAGCCTTTAAACTAATATTGATAATCAAGTTGGATTAGATGATATTCGAAACTGAAGATCTAAGTCTAAGGTTAAGTAAAGAATTTGTTTTAGAAGCAATTGAATCAACCTTAAAAAAACAACATACATGTAACTGGAATATAATGGATTTCTAAAAAAAAATCAAAGAAACAGTAATGGGGACGGAAATTGTTCCTACATAATTATGCAAACAAGTGTCTTTGTTATCTGAGGAATAGAGTTCGATTCACCAAATGCTTAGGAGTTTTGATAGATGAAGAACTGAAATGGTCAAAACAAATTTAAAATGTTCAGAAAAGTATTGGCATAATAAAGAGAGCGAAAAGTTATTTGCCTGTGCAGTCCTTAAAGTTGCATTATAACAGTTTAGTGTTGCCAAGATTTGATTACTGTTCTGCTGTATGGTCGAATAGATTTCAATCCCATACAATTAAGCTGCAACAAATTCAGAAGAGGGCTGCAAGAATAATATTGAACAAGACATACGATACACCGTCGGCTGATTTGTTCGCAAGTCTTAAATGGATGACACTAGACAAACGATTTGAGCTCAGTCGCATTTTGATGATATATAAATGTGTTCATAATTTAGCACCTTCTTACCTTCAGGTAAACTTAACCAATCCAAATGATGTACATGAACATCATACCAGACATAGAGACAGTGGATATTTACGCGTGGCCAAGTTTCGCACTGATTGTTATAAGTGTAGTCCAATTGTAGCTTCAATATTTGAATGGAGTAAGCTTGATAATTTAATTAGAACAGCTCCTCCTGTCATTTCATTTAAGAGAATGCTTAGAAGAACTTGTAATTTATAAATAACTTGCGGAACATCCACTGTTGTGCGTATTTTGTGTTAGCATGACCTTGATGATTTGGTGTATATTATCAGTATTTTCAAGATGTCGTTCTTAGTTAATTTGATTTATTGATATTTGATTATACGTCAAACGAGTGCCCGTCTGCGTTTTTTTGCTGCTAAGCTTGTTAATGTTTCGTTTTACATTCAAATCCTAATGTGAATCTTAAAGCTGTAACATTCTGTACATACGTTATGCATTTTGTAAATATGTTTATTGTTATTCAGGGCCCCATGGAAGACCACTAACTATTGGTGAATGGGCTACCCTTTCAAAATATCAGAAATAAATAAATAAATAAATAAATATATGTAAGAGAGTAGTAGAAAACATGTCTAAAGTAGCAATATATACGTGGATAAAAAAAACGCAGAAATATTTGGATGATTGTTTTTTCATCAAATTGAGAAAAGAAATGAGATGTTCAAGTCTTTTATAGTATTCTTCAAATCTTCATGAAGATGTTATGTTAAGTTCAAAACTGATGTTTCAGAAGAAAGCGTTGAATTTTTTATAATGTAACTAGAAAAAGTATGTATATATATATTCATAAAATTACAGCCATTCATCAATATTTGCATCTTAACTCCTGTCATCCATGGCACATAAAGAAATGTTCCATAGCCCCTATATTCAGGCGAGAAGAATTTATATTATTGTATCCAATGAAGAAATCAAAGAAAAGGGACTGAAAGAATTCAATGCTTTTAACCAAAGGATCTTATCAAAGTTTGCCAGACAAAAAGGACGTTTTATAACACAAACTATGTATAAAAAAACAACAACAAAGAAACATATTGATTACTTGGATAATATTGTTTTCATTATTGCCTATTAAAGTTATGCTTGACCTGTGGAAATCAGCATGGTTTAATACGATTATTTAAAAATTAAAGTAATATGATTAAAGAAATGTTTAAGATGAACTACTAGTTTCATACGTTGATACGTCACTGTCTCGATACAAATGAATAAAAGCTTATCTTACTACCAATTAAATGACCCTTCAAATCGTAAGACAGTTGAAAAGTGATGGTAACTATACTCTGTAATAAATTCAAGGTAACGATTTTTTTTGTATCCGTAGTAGACTCAAATATATTCAGTCGACGATTGCATGAAGAGCAACATGACCAATAATTGTCATAGAATCAAGAATGACTAAATATCATTATTCCTTTAACAAATTATCAGTTAGTACATCAAATGAATAATATTTTTCAGATAAAAATAAAATGTAAACTTTCGGAGGTTTCTCCAACTATCACAATAAACATAGAGAAAGAAAAATTATTCAACTTGAATTTGCCAGTTATTCATTGCAATCGTAAGCAATGAAATTCCTAAAAATGTATGGGCGCTGTGGCCCCTCCATGGCTTTGTTGAAACTATAAGAGAAACCTTTTTTAGAAGTATGCATGAAAAAGAGATTACTAATTTGTGTAAATACTTGAGACACATGACTTATTCACAGTCAGCTTGTTTAGCCTCTTATTGCAAGATGCCTCCGCGTGTAGCCATCTGCACACTGCTTGGAACCGGACGCTTTGTCTCGGCTTGTTACTATCGTTTGCGTTCACGGAGCGGGGATGGAGCAGGGGTGACCGCACACTTTCGAGACAACCAGGGCAGGTTTTCAGGAAATGTTGTTCTGAGTAGTCTCTTGCACACTTGTTGTTCGTGTCTGTGTTAGTTTGTGTGAGGGTATGGAGGCATAATTGAGGTGAGGGTGTGGGGTATGTGTAAGAAAGTTTTGGTTCGTGTGTGGGTAACTGTAAATGAGGAAGGAAAAAAGGGGGAAACACATTTTTTGCGCATTTTCATTTGAAGCTTTTTTTATTTTCAACAGTCTCGGCGGGGCGTGCGCGGCGCGGACACGCCGTGTCGGTACCGAACAAAGACGTTAAGCCCAACTTGCACTATGCAATTCATTGCGATCCGAATTTCAGAAATTTAAATATCATAGAAATTTAAATATCATAACTTAAAAAAAAATCTTAGCGATCAGAGTTCAAAATAGTGGTAAGACTAACTGAAGAACTAAGTCTAAGGTTAAGTAAAGAGTTGGTTTCAAAAGCAATTGATTTAAATTTGAAAAACAACATACATGTAACTGGAATGAAATGGATTTCTTAACAAAAATTAAAAAAAATAGCGATTTGGACGAAAATTGTTCCTACATAATTATGCAAACAGGTTTATCGGTTATCTGAAGAAACAACTATCTTACTATGTAAGAGAGTAGTAGAAAACATGTCTAAAATAGCGATATTACACGTGGATAAAAAAAAATCGCAGAAATATTTAGATGATTGTTTTGTATCATATGATGAAAAAATGAGTTGTATTTTATGGTATTCTTCAAATCTTAATGAAGATGTTAAGTTCAAAACTGATGTTTTAGTAGATAACGTTTCCTTGTATTTTAAAGTAACCAATATATATATACATGTATAATTTCACACATTTGTATACTTTCTCCCATACGTGTACTGTATCAAAGCAATAGCTTTGATCCAGCTGAGGCATGGCGGCTTGTCATTGTTCAAAACCCACCTTCACCCGACAAAGGAAATTATAATTGGTATAGTGTCGAAAATCTGTCTATCTGACGGTCAATCGGATCGGGGTCGCCCTAGCCACTAACCCGTCTCTGTGGTCTAGTGGTTAAGGCACCGGCGTTCAAAGCTGGGGGCCCGGGTTCGATTACCGGCAGATAATTTTTTTCGATATTGCCAATTTTCCAAAAGAGCAGATAGCTCTTGGGAACCTTGATTTAATTAAAGGTCCTATGAAATACAGCAAAGATGCTGATTTATTCGTTAGCTTAGTGGTTACTAATAACGATTTAATCAAAATTTTACCCGAAGAACATCCCACATCAGGTTCAAAGGCAGTTTTATGTTGAAAATTAAGCCAAATTCGCCACGCCCACAAAAAATCAGCCCGATTTGGTTTCGTATATAACGTGACAATTATGACGTCAGGGGAAGAATCTGCTGAGTGTTGCTGACGTTTGGTGCGTGAAGTGCCTATTGTGGTTGCACATGTGGATTCACATGTGCAATAACTAGGGGTCCGGCTGCACAGCTGAGAAAGCTTTCTTTCGATGACGTCACGATGATTGACAGGTCGATCGGCCGACTTTTTCGAAAATGTTAGTGTGCGTTCCCGTTCAAGTTCATTCCGGACCTTTCGTTTGAGGACGCGCACGCTTATTTACGACGTTAGTTGATTTTGGAAGAGACTTTTTGGGCCCGTCATCATGGTCGTCCTGCAATGCAAATTGTGTGACATGAGATTTTTTTTTCGTTTCGCATCTGCGACGGAAACATTCAATATGCGTTTCGTGTGCAAAATTTTGGTTGCTACTATGGTAACAGCGATATATCTCATTGAGGACGACTTTCCAAAGCCACATTTGACTCCTCCTAGAGCTCGAGAGGCCGCCCGGGGGGCCCACTTCCATTGATTAGTGGATCCCAGGAGCGACCACGCGTAAAAGGGGACAGAGTGGGCAGGTACGTTACGTATAGGCCTATGTAACGTTATAAGGGTGTCAAAACGATGTTTAAAATGCTGACAAAAAAGGGATATCCAATACTTGTAGGGTTTCACAAGCCAAATTCTTGTTAAGAGATGCATTTTCATAATCTGGAAAAGAATTACTTCCCAGCTTGTTTAGGGTATTTTTCGAAACCCCATGGTCGTGCCTGGTATCCACTCATTAATGGAAGTGGTCCCCCCGGAATTTGAATCTAATCCCCATTTCTGGGGGAAGTAAAACATAATGCCCATTACATCGTGTGCGAGAGGCATATCGTTTGTGTAGAAGGAATAAACAAAAGAAACAAAAGAAACAAAAAGAAACGAGTTCAAATATATTACATAATGGTGTGCACATATCAACTCACGCGAAATGTTCGGCTGGAGAGGTTGATCTGACCCATGAAATCAATTGCCAGTGATACACCAATAATCCACATTAAATGTAATATCGATTCGATGGACTGTAATGATCTATATCTAAGCCTTCATTCAGTAAGTTTTTCCTCACTTAATATGTACTCGATTTGTTTGAAAAACCACTTTCTTATCTATGTCATAATCTATTTTAGGTCTTCATTTCGAATATCTCAAACCATCAGTCGTAATATACATGCTATGTATGGTGCGAGTGTCGCAGAAAAGGATTTTGCACACGAAAAGCAGATCTGTAGGGCCTGTAACCCCCCTGTAACACAAAGTTTAGCATTGATTGTAGAGCAGTTTTCTACGTTTGATTCTATTGACTATAATGCACATTCAATCTTAAAAATCAAGTGTATGATTAAGCGTTAACTTTTGTGTTAGGGGACCCTAATATTAGCGTCCGTGAGGATTGCGAAAGGTCCCAATTTCCATGGAATAACTCAACATCGGTTCGTCGTATACAGAAACCGATGGCAAATTCGTATTTTTCAAGTAAAACTACCCAAGAATAGATATATATCCAAAATAAGATGGCTTTTGTGTCATATATAGGACCTTTATGCTACGCCTACCATTGTGCTCTTCATCCATTTCTTTCACAATATATATTTACTGTATATATACATATTCATAAGATTACAGCCATCCATCAATATTTGCACCTTAACTCCTGTCATCCATGGCACATAAAGAAATGTTCCATAGCCCCTATATTCAGGCGAGAAGAATTTGTACTATTGTATCCAATGAAGAAATCAAAGAAAAGGGACTGAAAAAATACAATGCTTTTACCCAAAGGATATTATCAAAGTTTGCCATACAAAAAGGACGTTTTATAACACAAACTATGTATAAAAAAACAACAACAAAGAAACAGATTTATTAATCGGATAATATTGTTTTCATTCTTGCCTATTGAAGTTATGCTTGAATTGTGAAAATCAGACATAGTTTAATACGATTATTAAGTGGAAATTAAAGTAATATGATGAAAAAAATGTTTAAGATGAACTACTAGTTTCATACATCTTTGATGCGTCACTATCTCGATACAAATGAATAAAAGCTTATCTTACAACAAATTGAATGACCCTTCAAGTTGTAAGACAGTTGAAAAGTGATGGTAACTATACTCTGTAATAAACTCAAGGTAACGATGTTTTTGTATCCGTAGTAGACTCAAATATATTCAGTCGACGATGGCATGAAGAGCAACATGACCAATAATTGTCATAGAATCAAGAATGACTAAATATCATAATTCCTTTAACAGGCTAAATTATCAGTTTAGTATATCAAATAAATAATATCTTTTCAGGAAAAATAAAATGTAAACTTTCGGAGCTTTCTCCAACTATCACAATAAACATAGAGAAAGAAAAATGATTCAACTTGAATTTGCCAGTTATTCATTGCAATCGTAAGCAATGAAATTCCTGAAAATGTATGGGCGCTGTGGCCCCTCCATGGTTTTGTTGAAACTATAAGAGAAACTTTTTTCAGAAGTATGCATGAAAAAGAGATTACTCATTTGTGTAAACACTTGAGACACATGACTTATTCAAGATGGGCAGATATTGAATCATAATCTGTCACAGTCAGCTTGTTTAGCCTCTTATTGCAAGATGCCTCCGCGTGTTGCCATCTGCACACTGCTTGGAACCGGGACCCTTTGTCTCGGCTTGTTACGATCGTTTGCGTTCGCGGAGCGGGGATGGAGCAGGGGTGACCGCACCCTTTCGAGACAGCCAAGGCAGCTTTTCAGGAAATGTTGTTCTGAGTAGTCTCTTGCACCAGTTGTTCGTGTCTGTGTTAGTTTGTATGAGGGTATGGAGGCATAATTGAGGTGAGGGTGTGGGGTATGTGTAAGAAAGTTTGGGTTCGTATGTGTGTAACTGTAAATGAGGAAGGAAAAAAGGGGGAAACACATTTTTTGCGCATTTTCATTTTAAGCTTTTTTATTTTCAACAGTCTCGGCGGGGCGTGCGCGGCGCGGACACGCCGTGTCGGTACCGAAGACGTTAAGCCCTACTTGCACGATGCAATTCATTGAGATCCGAATTTTAAAGAAATTTAAATATCATAACTTAAAAAAATCTTAGCGATCAGAGTTCAAAATAGTGGTAAGACTATCTGAAATCGAAATTCTGTCAAGTTCGAGCTTCCTTGTAGGAATGAAAGCAAAATCAAATCGAAATCGTAATGACGACATCATCGGCTGCGACTTGGAGCCGATTCGGGACATTTTTTCCGACCACAGTGCTTGAAGCAAAGTAAAATTGTGATATTTTTCATTCCTAACATTAGGTCGAATTAACTTGATATAATACATTTTTACCTTTAGGAACTTTCATGTTTATTGCAAAATGCGATTAAAAAGAGAATATTGTCGCATCGGATCCCATAGAGCGCGATTGGGCTTCAAATACCCATGAAGACGTATTTAGCTCTGTGATACCGATAACCGACCGGGTTGACGCACATGCGAACTATTATACCAAATTTACCACTACTAGCAGCTTGCAATGGAAAGCCATCGTGCTTCTATAGTATGCAAAAATAGTTTTAGAAAATACGCTATTTCTCACAATTCAGTTTTCCTATATGGCTTTGTGGAAAAAATTTTTATGCAACTTTAATCGAAATCAAGAAAAACTGCAAACCTTCTGTTTTTTTTATTGTAATCAGCGGCGTAATAAGCTTTAATTTGCTTAAAGAAGCCAGATATGGCGTATCTGGCAAAATTTACTAGAAGTTGTAAACGAGCGAAGCGAGCGAGCAAAAACTTCGACATTTAATAACAGAAATCCAATTCTGTATCAGATTGTGTCATAATATAATATTTCACCGTTTTCTTTTACCTTTTCTCTGCCTCTTTTTTGTTCTTGATTTTGTTTTGGGGGTGGGGGCAAGTGAGCCACCCCCTCCCATCTTGTAAGAAACTGCTAATATTCAAATTGATATTATATTGCTATTATTAAGTGATGAATAAAATTCATAGAAACGACTGGTTCACACAACTACTAAACACAGCCTTTCCGGCGCAAATATTCACTAATGAATGATACGCGCCGTATAAGCTAAAACAACAACAACATCGTGAAAAGCTACTCCGGTTGTGCCTAAAAGGTGCTTTATTTGACTCCCCTCCATCAGCCCACCCTTTCGAGAAAAGCTCCCCGGATTTCTCGAAAGAGATTTCCCGCAAACGCAGACGATCGTAACAAGCCCTTTTCCCAACGTTTCACAAAATTAAGGAGTAAACGAGTATATGTTCTCATTTTGGCAAAGAATAGGTTTGCTTTCATAGCGCAATTTTAAGTCGTAAGCCCAGCTCAAACTATGCGATCTGATACCATGATATTTTTTTTTAATAAGTCGCATTTTGCATCGAATATGAAAGTTCCAAAAAGACTTTTTTATTTAAAGTTCGGCATAATGTATGAATAAGAAAATCATACTATAATTTTTATTTGTGGCAATCCTATAGTTGGAGTAAAGTCCAAATCGGCTTCAAGTCGCATCCGATGATGACGTCATTACTAATTGGAACTGAACTTGCTTTAATTCGTTCAGGGAGGCTAGAGGTAGACTTAATTTCGATTGCAGTAGTCCTACCACCATTCTGAACTGAGGTTTCATTGATAGGAATGTTCAAATCAAATGTTATTGCATTTTCTTTAAATTCGGATCGCAACGAATCGTACAGTGTGCGCCGGGTGTTAAGGTAAAGCGAAATATTTTTCTCATTAATAGTTAACAATGAAATGTTTTATTTTTTCGTACCTCTTAATTATCGATCAATATATACTGCTAAGTCAGAGCATTGGTAGTCGGATTTATGGTAAGAGATGTGCACATATTAAAGCGGAAAATAAGAGGTCACTTATCAACAACAAAACGAAACTCCAGAAGAAAAAAATAGCAAATCATGATTAAATAGTCGAAATTTTTTCAATGAAAACCCATTAACTAAATGGTAGATTTAAGACTAGGCCTATAAAAAATGGAGGAAAATCAGATCATAATCATCAGGAATGATAATGCCTAAATCATATCACAGGGCACCAAAACGTCGAGGACATAAAAAAATATATATCATGGGGTAAAGCCTATAATGTTTTAATGGCCTGAAAAGAAAACATTTAAAAAACATTTTCCCCAAAATTTTATTACAACATCTTATTAAATATCACTTTTTGGTAAAAACATGATATAATAAAATTCTTAAGAAAAAAAAAATCATATTTCTCTAAAATGTTAATAATGTTAGCTAAATAATGTAAAACGTAACATGTTTATAGCTCTCTTGAATGTTATTACAATAACATCTAACGCTAGAAAGAATTCATTATTTTTTTTTTTCAAAATACTTTAACAAAACCTTTTGGATTTTTTCGTATTTCCAAAAGTGTTAGAAACATCCTATTTTATGCTTTGGTATTATCTGAACATTTTTAGAGAAACAAAACAACAATTTACTTACATATTCATAATGTTGTACATTGGATACGATCAAAGCATTAAAAACGTTCTTATAATATTATTATGACAACAACGTTGTTGAAAAGTTATGAAACAATGGTCTTATACTATTTTAGCCAAACATTTTTGTAAAAAAAGTTTTTTCTAATGTTTTCGAAAAATACAATTAAGAAACATCTCTTGTTCGACTCTTTCTGATGTTATTTTAACATTTCCTATAAAATCAACATTTCACTATCATCTTTATAATTTTATTCTAACAGCGTTTCTAAAATGATATTATTTCATCCAGTGTATGATATAGCCCTATAAGCATGTAAGTAAAATGCTCTTTATCTGATAAAGTGTAACAATTATTCCATAAAGATTTTTGAAAATATGTTTATAATACATTCCATTATTTTTTTTTATATAAGGAACACAGTTTTCAACAATGTTTCGTTAAAACATTTTATGAACACAGCTTCATAACGTGTCAAGAACGTTTTAAATTATTCTGTAACGCTATCATTACATCCAATGTATAATATTCTTTTTAACTAAACTTTAAAACGTTAAAAATGATAATTATACAAAAATAAATTAATAACAATCAAAGAACCCATCCATATATATATATATATATATATTACTTTTCATTTTTGAGAGCTATGCTCCTTTTAAAATCTACGATTTTATTTCTACGGCATTTACTTAACCTTTTGTGATTATTTTATTTTTTATGCCGAAGCAGACTATTTATATATATATATATATATATATCACACACATACACACCCTCTCTCTCACACACACACACACACACACACACACACACATATATATATATATATATATATATATAAAAGATACTCACCGCCAGTTTCGTTTAACAATAACATCGCCGTAAGTGTGACGTGTAGTTTCAGACTTTGCCTTAAACGCGTCACTAGCCCATCGCCCGTGTATATCTGCAGCGCACATTAGGCCTCCGGCGACCGGTCTACCAATTACTCGTAACATCGAGCAGTTTTTTACATTTATTTCTTTTTTGTTAGATCTACTTATCATTCAGGTATTGGTTTTCATTGGCACGTCTAGTTTTCAAAAAAGAGTCTACCTGTGTGCTAGCTCATAGAAATCTCAACAGAGGATCAGAGCTTTATAATATATGAACATAATTTTATTGGATTTTTTTCTAATTTATTTTTGGTTTCATTCATTTTAACGCACCGTTTACCGTGCCTTTTCTTTTGCCATTTCACGCGCTGTATCAAGCGCCGATTAACGAGCCATTTACTTGTAAAGCGTCGCGCTTTTTTGGTGCCAGGTAAAAATGGCAGAGGTAATAATGGCAGAGGTAATAATGTCAGAGGTAAAAATGGCAGAGGTAAAAATGGCAGAGGTAATAATGGCAGAGGTAAAAATGGCAGAGGTAAAAGTGGCAGAGGTAAAATGGCAGAGGTAAAAATGGCAGAGGTAAAAATGGCAGATGTAAAAATGGCAGAGGTAAAATTGGCAGAGGTAAAAATGGCAGAGGTAATAATGGCAGAGGTAAAAATGGCAGAGGTAAAAGTGGCAGAGGTAAAAATGGCAGAGGTAAAAATGGCAGAGGTAAAAATGGCAGAGGTAAAAATGGCAGAGGTAAAATTGGCAGAGGTAAAAATGGCAGAGATAAAAATGGCAGAGGTAAAATTGGCAGGGGTAAAAATGGCAGAGGTAAAAATGGCAGAAGCAAAAATAACAGAGGTGTAGATCATGGCATGCTACAGAGCCCTTTCAGTTAATATCGGTATAATCATTGGCCTTGAAGGGACTCCTATCGACGCAATGAGGATTATGAACTGAAAAGATATTATTTAGATTTTTTATTCATTTTAGGTCAGCTCTATTATTTATCGTTGATATGATTAAACTCAAACGTTTTCATGCCAAAATGATTTCAATTAGTGAGTGATGAAATGATTTATCTTGGCCATTTTGTAGATTAGAATATCAGTTAATCACATACATACCAAACGAATTTTAATGTAAACACCAAATGTGCGCTACCATTAACACACTGAAATAGACAAGTTCGGGATTTCCTCGAACCACTTGCATTACTTTGATAACAACAAAATAACAAAACGTTCTGTAATAAAAGTAATTTTCATATTTCAACATCATAATGGATCCTAATAGACATTGATATGATACGTATATAGTTCAATGTAAATGATATAATAATAGCAATTAGCGTTCAGTTATTCAGAGAAATACCTCATTGCAGCTATATAGTCCAAGTGGATGTCAGGTTCCTAAACTAGTTACGTTCTATGGTTACGGTTACCGCATGAATTTTGAAATGTGTAGTGAATCAAGGATTTTATTTCAAATTTATTTACTGTAAAAATAGCAGAAAAAAATATTGGTGAAGGTTTACGGAAAACCCATCAAATAAAAAAAAAAATTATTAGAAGTTTGAAGTTTTGATCTGTGACGTAATAATACGAGCAGCTGCCACGTATTACTTTTCAAATTTTTAATCAGTGGTTCCTGATTGCTAAAAAAGTCTTTCAGGAGCGGATGTGAAATGATTTGTATGTTGATATACAACAATAATTATTTAGAGGCGTCCACACGATACAAGCACTGTTTTTAGTGGATCCCTCCATTTTCTCAGAATTTTATTTTATAATGATGTTTTGCTAATATATAATACTTTGTTTTGTTTTTCTTATGGAAAAATATCATATATTGTACATGCCTCACTTTATATTGTCTGTATAAGTTCATTGTAATTATTTCGACCACTTTACTTAGTTCTGTTGAAAATGAAATAAATTTAAATTGAAATTGAAAAAAAATAAAATACAATAAAAACCATTTTCATTTTTTTAATGACTATTCATTGATATATTGTATTACACCAGATTTGGAAAATACGGCTAGAAAATAACGTCACCATTAAAATATAAAATTCTAATAGCTTTTTAAATCTTTGATGGATTCCCTTAAGCCCTAACCAATATCATTTTAATTATTTCCTGCTATTTTTACAATAAACTTTATGTCAGGGTGAATTTCCCCTTTAATGAACTAAGTACAATACTTGAGATCCAAAGTGTGCTTCAAATTTGAATATTAGAAGAGCGATTTGACATGAGAAGGCTGTGCATGTATTAAAGTCCATGCAGGAATATATTAAGAAAAACCAACTTAGGTGTTATCAAATTTGTTCAGAAAATCTACGTATGATTAAAAAAATGTTACCCATTCTATTCTCTCTATTCTCAGAACCTTTCTTATTTAATCTACTCTACATGGAGGGGGTATTAGGTTTTTTGGCATAGGGGTTTAAGACTGGCCATTTATACCTCTGTCATGTTTTACCTCTGCCGTTATTACCTCTGCCATTTTTACCTTTGCCATTTTTACCTCTGCCATTTTTACCTCTGCCATTTTTACCTCTGCCATTTTTACCTTTGCCATTTTTACCTCTGCCATTTTTACCTCTGCCATTTTTACCTCTGCCATTTTTACCTTTGCCATTTTTACCTCTGCCATTATTACCTCTGCCATTTTTACCTCTGCCATTTTTACCTCTGCCATTTTTACACCGAGCCGCTTTTTTACACTTAGCCATTTTATTTTTACATAATCCAGCCTGCGAAATATATCATCTGGTTGAATATATAAAATGTATTATTGATAACCATGTTATTGCGCATGATCCAAAATATGTATGCAGTATAGATTGAATTAAATAGTAGAAAAAAGTAAGTGTGACGATGGTAAACCGTTGGAATCTGGTTTGTTTCGGGGTTGTTCGAAAAACAATTACATTATGTCAACGTTTCATTTTTTTTCAACATAACAGTATACAAAATCCATAGAAAATTTAAGTATAACATCAATTGAAAGTTAATAAATTAACATGTAAGACATATCTATCTAAATTATACATTTGAAATGCGGATGGATCATGAAATAATTGTAGCTGAAAATTACATTTTGGAAATGAATAGCTCCACTGTGAAGCTATGTTTGTTAATCATGGACTCCTCAAATTAAATTATTCAATAATACTTAATTACATAATTACATGATAAGTTAACGTTGATGATGAATTTCACATTGTAAACAATGAATGTTTTGAAAACGATTAAAAAAAAAAATCCGTTGAAACATTAGTAATCATCATTGCAACATTTTCTTAATATTATCAAAATTATATTTTCAAAACATTGTACATACGCGGCATTATAATGTTGTCAAAGAAATGTTGAAATGGTGTTAAAATGTATGGTCTTTCAAAACGATTTGAAAACATTTTATGAACAATTCCTTCAAATATTAGTAATAGGGTCTATACAAACACAACATTTTAATAACATAGCTGGCAAATGTTGTAAATATGTTATAGATATGTTTCTTCAACATTATTGACAACATGAAAATAGCATATGGAAAAGTTTACAGTAACTTTTCAATTTTTGACCAATTGCGGACGCTCTGCAGATTATACGCGTGCCAGCGAAACGCAACACATGGCAATACATTCTTCGTAAGCTCTATGGCGCCATATCGCGCTATAAACGATTTGGACGAATCCACTATAGACATGATCGAAATAGGTGAAATCTAACGTTTGACAGGTTTGCACAAATCTTCCGGCATGTAATTTGACTCTAAATATGTGTGATTCTTTTATCTTTTGTTGATGAAAACAAAACCCAAGTAGTTGTATACACTGTGTACTGTACACGTGAGTATATGTTGGTGTAACGTGAGCGGTCTAGATAGTATGTTCCTGTTAAAGAATGGCGCGGTCCGATCACATTGGCGCGTCAGTGACAATAACTATGATAATCGTTTGTTCTTCATAACGTCCGACGCCAATATTTTACCAATCACAGTGATTATAAAATGTAAGGTTGGGAAGGTTCCTCCCAGTCGAATTCCTAAAACGCCAGCCATGGAATTACATCAATGTACAAGATAGGAGAGTTTGAAACCACCGTACCACCGTCTGTGAGTTAGTGAACCGTGCAATTTGCGTGTTAAAGCATCGGAGGTTGTTGCGGAAAAAAGGTCGATCTTGAGAATAAAAGCCCGACGAATTGAAACAGGCATACATTGTCATATTTGGCCGTTTTATGATATTTTAATGTGTTAGAAAAGGCAAGACCACTGTCTTATATATAAAAATTAGTGCGAATATATGGCGGCGAGATGAATTGTAAGTCTGATCATAAAACTAACAGAACATGATGGACTTTCCACGTAAGTTTGTTGCAAATCTTAATACTAAGGAATTTGTAAAAAGTTTCCTATTTTTTTATTGATAGCAAAACCTACATTCCGATTTTTATTGTTTTATTAAATGATATAATTACTCTGTGTTTTCAAGATTTATCAAGACTTTGTTGACAAGAAATAAGAAATGTACTTTAGTGACTCTTCATATGCACTTTTTTGGCATTTAAAGCCATACATTTGCCTTTCCCATACACCATTTTCCAATCCAAAAATCTGCTTATATTTAGTGTAAGATTGTCTTTTTCACCTTCTTTCTTTTATATAAAATGCATATTTTTATATTTCTACGTTTGGAGGATCATTACTTTGGAAGTACAAGGTTGTTGTTTTTTCATATATACTCTTTGGGCCGGGGATGTTCCGAGCCTTGTTCATAATTATTCATGATTTCAAGCAGGCACTTGTCACTCTTCTTTTGAAAAATCCATCGTTAGACTCGGAGGAATTACAAAAACTATAGACCTGTCTCTAATTTAAAGTTTGTGTTAAAGAAATTGGTTTTGGCTGGGCGTCTAACTGACCATTTTTTGGACAATGAATACTTTGAAAATTTCCAATCTGAATACAGGAAATGTCATGGGGTAGAAACTGCTTTTGTTCGTGTATCAAATGATACTCTTCGTGCTGTTGATGACAGAGAAGGCTGTTTTCCGCCTTCTGCTTGTCAATCTTTCGTCAGCATTTGATACTGTTGACCATGACTTGCTTTTGGATCATTTGGAATGTTGTGGCATAAATCTTATCTTCATGAAAGATCACTGGTTGTCAAGATCGGTGAAAAGATGTTATCTCCTGTTAATCTTCCTTTCGGAGTGCCGTAAGGTTCAGTCCTCGGGTCGTTGTTTTTTGCCATCTATTCTAGTCCTTTGGTAAAAATTGAACATAAACATGGCGTAAACATTCTTATATATGCGAACGATACACAACTGTATGTTTCGTTTGATCCAACTGATCTTGCTAGTGAGTTGTCGAGTTGTCTACTAGGCGTCATTTACAAAATACAAAATATGATATGCGGTCATGGATGCTAAATAATAGGTTGAAATTAAGTGAAAGTAAAACAGAGTTATTGATTATTAGTTCTAAATCACAAAGTCATTTAATTAAAGACCGCACTATGCAGGATGGGGACTCCTAGATTAAAGCTTTGTCATCCAATATAGGTGTTATTTTGACGAAAATATGTCAGTGTATGCACATTTAAAGAAAAAATGTCAATCAGTATACAATAATATTCATTATGTTAACATTATTGTACTCTCCCGATTAGATGATGGAAACGCTTCTTTTTTATAACGTCACGCAATGTCAATAAACTTCAGTATGCTCAGAATACAGCTGCCAGGATTTTAACTGGTACGTCAAAATATCAACACATTTCACCGATTCTCCAAAAGTTAAATTGGTTGCCTATCCGGAAGCGAATAAAATTGTAAATACCTCTTCTCACTTGGAGAGTGATAAATGGTATGGCACCAAAATAACTACAAGACCGTGTCATGCCTTATACACCAGCTCGTAGCCTAAGATCATCACACCAGCAAGACTCCTAAAACACAGCATATGGTGTGGAAGCTTTCTCTGCCTCAGCACCTACGTTCTGAAATGATCTGCCGTTGAATTTAAGAATTATATCATCACTGGAGACCTTCAAATCTAAACTGAAATCTTATCTTTTTAACAGTATTAGTGATTGGCACTTTCACACTCATCCGAACTCTCTCAATCTTTTAAGTTTTTTATTGTTGACGTCATAAACTAGCAGCTGTCCAATAAAGATGCATGAATTTCATTTTTTTAATGGTTCCTGATGACTTATTTTTGTTATCTATTCATGATCGGTTGTGAAATGATTTGTCTATTGATGTACAAAAGGTACAATAAAACCGTTTCTGAGAAAATGAACATTCATTGATTTGTTACCATTCACTATGTATAAATGCTGCTCGCATATGACGTCACAAATCAAATTCATAAAACTAAAGTTGGCAAATTCATTATGCCAAGTCAACGAGTTTACAGTTGGCAAAAAATACAAAAACAAATTAGTTAGTAGGCTTACATATATTATATATTATATTACTTTTTTTCCAAACTTTTTCCATATTTTGCTTAGGGCCTATGTGTTCATCTCTCCTGGTGCTTGCATATTGTATAATTAATGAGAAAAAAGTCCTGTTCAACGGGATTAAATGACACTAAAACATCCCGTTTTCAAGTCATTATACCCCAAATATATTTCCTCGCACTACGAGCTTTTATTATTTCATGTAGCAACATTTGCTTGTTTTCAAGAGTAAAGTGATTGCCACTTTTTAGGTCTGAATATAAAACATTTTCAGTCCATGCTAACGTTTGCATTAGTAGATTGGTGGTGAGATATATCGGCTCATGGATTCCTAAAACAGACCCCAAAATGCCCCTTTCTTCTGGTCTGAATATAAAAAAGATTCAGCAAGCACGTCGCGCTCGCATTATATGGTGGGTGAAATACATAATTATGGTCTCACTGAATTCCGAAAAAAGGCTTTAGAATGCCCCTTTTCAAGTCTGAATATAACAAATTTTCAGCTCACGCTTCGCGCTCGCAATATTTGATTGGAAAGATACGTACTATGATAACAATGACTTCATGTTTTTAGGTGTAATTCTAAAAAAAAACAAGCTCACGTTTCGCGCTGGCATTAAATGACTATGGTGAGAAGAAAAGAAAAAATCCGTAAAATGTCCCTGTTTGAGGTCAAATAATACCATAATTTCATAGTTTCAGCAAGCGCTTCGTGCTCGTGTTATTTGATCAGCGAGATACATATCCTTTCAATGGCAGTCTTTTATTTTTTTGTTATTGGGTCAGTATACCTGGCTATTGAGCGCGCTTCGCGCACCAACTAAGTGACTAAAATTTGTTGCTGGTGCCCCCCATGCCGTGACCAACGTTACGCTACTGGGGGGGCACATCCCCATCATCCAACCCCCCCCCCCCGTGCGCGCAATCGCGCACGCTGTGGCGCCAAATTTAGTTGGCTAATTAAGCTGGTACATCCCCCCCCCACATAATTATTCTGGCTACGGCCCTGCCCCTACATTGTTATATTCAAGTAGCAGAATTAGGAGTAAAAATAGTAAGGTAATATCTAGCAATAGAAACTGCTATTGGAGTAATACATTTAGTACTTGTGGCGGAGGTAGCATCAATCATTCAGTTTCAGCACGTCATTTCATTTTCTTTTATTCTGTCATTGTGTTTTCACTTTTCATTATTTTTTTGTATTCCCCTTAAATTCCACTCTTTTATGATTTTCATCATGATAAACAACTATAATTAGAATGATAATAATAATTATGCTGGCAACAACACCAACAATAATTGTTACTGTAATCATCATTATTATTGAAAAGTGAGAAACAAAGAAAACGTTAATGGAAAAAAAAATGTGAAGAATAAAAGAAAAGGGAAATTCCCTTATGTCTCGTTGATTTATTGTCAATACTCCACGCGATTATCGTCAATTGTACTGGTCTCAGTTGTACAAATTTGAATTTAAAGAGTGAATATTTGATCATAATGGTCGCGTCTTATCACCACGGGTTTGCTGATCCCTAAAGTAAGAAAAATGGGAGTGAAAGGAGAGAGAGAAAGAGAGAGAACAGAAAAAAGGAAAGGAAAAGGGGCGAGATATTTTCGTTAAATGGATATTGGGTCCAAATATATTACGAAATTCGATTGTTTGTATTAAGAAGGTGATTTTTTTTTCTCACTTGCCCCACTCGCTCCCAAGTACTGTAGAAATTGTGCCCTTGGAATTCGTAACGCTACTGTAAGAAAGATCCAGGTAGACAAAGAAAAGTGGAAGAATGAAAGTAAAGTATGTGGAAAGGAAGTAGACTGAGAAGAATAAGAAAAGAACACGAGAACATGAAATTATAATCATTACAATGACAATGAAAGTTGTAAAAATATCTTTCAAAATTTAACATGATTATAGGCTATTTTTAACGGATTGTAATTACGAAAGTTTATCTTAGGGATTCTAAAAAAATATATCGAGTAACGATATGAGTGGTAACGTTTTTTATTATGTCGGACAGCATTCTACGCAAATAATATCATGGCATTTAGTTAAAAGGGTAATAACAGGGAGACAGTAATATTAATAGTGAGAGAAAAAAAGAACGAAAGCGAAAGATAGAGAGATGGACAGAGAGTCGGGGGGGGGGGGGGCACTAGAACGCTGCTGTTGGGTAGGGTATTTTTTTTTAATATATTATGGTTATAGTCAGGATGACACCCACATAAAATATTTAGACAAAATTGAAATGAAAAACAAGAATCACCATCCGTTAGGAAATGAAATAGCGTCATGTCAAAGCAAAAAAAAGATGAAAAAAATGATTTACATGGAGACAAATAGTTACAGGAAAAAAATGATATCTCGAATAAGAGGAAAGGGGAGAAAGAGCAAAAGAGAATTGATATACGTGGGGGCACAAAGAGATTAATCAAATAACGATCAACATCACGCTACACCTTGTCCCAAATTTTGGAACTACTTTGACTGGCGGAAGAATGAGGACCTTTTTACCGTTCAGATGATGAGTTTGATCCCGTTTGGAGAGGTCGTCATGAATGCCGATTTTTATTATTTTGTTTTCCTAATGAGCCAGTCGAGGTACCTTTTTTGATCTGATGTGGAATGGCAAATATGTACCCTATCAACTGGCACATCCCTATCAGCCCCCCCCCCCCCCCGTGCGCGCAATCGCGCACGCTGTCGCGCCAAATTTAGTTGGCTAATTAAGCTGGTACAACCCCCACATAATTATTCTGGCTACGGCCCTGCCCCTACATTGTTATATTCAAGTAGCAGAAGTAGGAGTAAAAATAGTAAGGTAATAGCTATCAATAGAAACTGCTATTGGAGTAGTATATTTAGCACTTGTGGCAAGTGGCGTAACTACGGGGGGGGGGGGCATGGGGGGCACGTACCCCCCCCCCCCCCCCCAATCGGCTGAACAAAGAAAAGGGGGGAAAGGAGAAAAAAGAGGGAGAAAGGAAGAGAAACGTAGTGGGAAAGAAAAAATTATCATTCATTATGTTATATTATTATAAATTATGTAACGCTATATTACATAAGAAACATTTTTATCATAACTTTATGAAGCATAATTTGCTCAGGGCCTATATCTTCATTGTTCCTGGTGCTCGCATTGTCTGTTTAACGAGATATATAATCCTGTTGTACTAAAACCTCCCGTTTTCAAGTCATATACACCAAATATATTTTCTCGCACTTTCAGTTATTATTGTTTTTTGTAGTGACATTGGCCCCCTATGCTTCTTTTTTCATAACTACTTAAACTGATTGCCCCATGTTAAGGTCTTAATATAAAGCATTTCCTGTTCTTGATTACGTTTGCATTAGTGGATTGGCGAGATATGTCTGCTCTCCATTAATTCCTAAAATCAGTCCTTAAACTGTCCCTTTTTCTGGATATCAAAAATTTTCAGCTCGCGCTTCGCGCTCGCATCATTTGGTCAGTGAAATACGTATGGTTTAGTGAATTCCTACAAACAAGCCTTAAAATGCCCCTCTTGAGATAAGAATTTCCTTCATTTTCAGCCAATGGCGTAAATCCCGGGGGGATGGGGGGATATATCCCCCCCCCCCACTTTTCGAGGAGGGGGGATGGCCTGTACAAACATCCCCCCCACTTTTTACGAAATAAATGAAAAAAAATCACAAAAGATAATTGTTTTATTGGTGAAAATTCTTCCCAAAATACCGCTTAACAACTAAAACAATATTATTGAATAATAAAATGCTAATGAAGAGCCAATTCACCATTTCCAAACGAAATACTTATGTCCTTATTATAACATTGAAGAGAAACCTCCCTTTGCTTCCAATTCATCAATGTTGGGGTCTTTGGGAAGGGAATAAGATGGAATGTCAATTTTTTTTAATATAATCTCTAATAAAACCATTAAACCATCATGGGGTAAAAAGGATAATAATATTGGAGGGGTATTTGCCATATGGACATACAGTGGCGTAACTACGGGGGGCATGGGGGCACACCCCCCCCCCCCCCCCCCCCCATCGGCTGACCAAAAAAAAACGGGGAAAGGGGGAAAATGAGAAAAGAGGGAGAAAGGAAGAGAAACGTAGTGGGAAAGAAGAAAATATTATTCATTATAATGTTATATTATATTATAATTATGTTATGTTACATTATACATAAGAAACATTTTTATCATGATTTTATGAAACATAATTTGCCCAGGGCCTACGTCTTCATTGTTCCTGGTGCTCGCATTGTCTGTTTAACGAGATATATAATCCTGTTGTACTAAAACATCCCGTTTTCAAGTCAATATAAACCAAATATATTTCCTAGCACTTGAGTTATCATTGTTTTATGTAGTGACATATGCTTCTTTTTCATGACTAAAAAAGTGATTGCTCCATGTTAAGGTCTTCGTATATATGAAACATTTCATTTCCGTGATTACGTTCGCATTAGTGGATTGGTGAGATATGTCTGCTCTTAATGAATTCCTAAAATCAATCCTTAAAATGTCCCTTCTTCTGAACTGAATGTATCAAAAATTTTGAGCTCGCGCTGGCATCATTTGGTTAATGAAATACGTATGGTCCTAGTTAATTCCTACAAAGAAACCTTAGAATGCCCCACTTCAGGTCTGAATTATCTAAATTTTTAGCTCGCGCTTCGCGCTCGCATTGTTTAGCGAGACAGGTACATATCATGATTACACAAATTTGATGATAATGTCCCTTTTTAGGTGTGAATATAAATCAATTCGCTCGCATTATTTGATCAGTGAGATACATACCCGTTTAATGACATTGTCCTTAAAATGTCTCTATGAGGTCAGTATAACTAACAACTGAGCGCGCTTCGCGCGCTCATTAGCGCACTCACTCGGTGATTCAACAATTTTGCTGATGCCCCCCCCCCCCAATGCCGTGACCCACGATACGCCACTGTGGACATATCATTGACAATTCCTTGCATATCTAAAAACATGATTGAAAAAAAAATGCCAAAATATTTCAGTTATCCCCCCCACCCATCAACACGGATTTACGCCAGTGTTTTCAGCTCACGCTTCGTGCTCGCAATATCTGATTAGTGAGATGCGTATGTTGATTACAATGACTACAAGTGCTTCACGTGTTTAGATGTAATTCTAACAAAATCAGCAAGCTCTTGGTACTCGCATTAGATGACTATGGTGAGATATGTATACACTCAATTGATTCCTAAAATACAGTCCTTAAAATCTCCCTGTTTGGGGACAATATATAAAAAAAATCAGCTCGCGTTTCGCGCTCGCATTGTTAGCGAGACAGGTACGTATCATGATTACAAAAAATTGATTATAATGTTCCTTTTTAGGTCTGAATATCAACAATTTTCAGCTCGCGCTTTGCGCTCGCAATATTTGATCAGTGAGATACATATTCGTTTAATGGCATTATCCTTAGAATGTCTCTATTAGGTCAGTATACCTGGCAACTGAGCGCGCTTCGCGCGCTCACTAATTGACTCAAAATTTTTGCTGGTGCCCCCCCCCCCCAATGCCGCGACCCACGGTACGCCACTGCTTGTGGCGGAGGTAGCATCAATCATTCAGTTTCAGCACATCATTTCATTTTGTTTTATTCTGTCATTGTGTTTTCCCTTTTCAATATTTTTTTCATATTCCCCTTAAATTCCACTCTTTTATGATTTTCATCATGATAAACAACTATAATTATAATGATGATAATAATTATGCTGGCAACAACACCAACAATAATTGTTACTGTTATCATCATTATTATTGAAAAGTGACAAACAAAGAAGACGTTAATGGAAAAAAATGTGAAGAATAAAAGAAAAGGGAAATTCCCTTATGTCTCGTTGATCTATTGTCAATCCTCGACGCGATTATCGTCAATTGTACTGGTCTCAGTTGTACAAATTTGAATTTAAAGAGTGAATATTTGATCATAATTTTCGCGTCTTATCACCACGGGTTTGCTGATCCCTAAAGTAAGAAAAATGGGAATGAAAGGAGAGAGATAAAGAGAATGAATGGAATGGCAAATATGTACCCTATCAACTGGTAGTAAACATTCAACTCTCTGATATTTAGCTTTTGTCGATGTCTGCGTTTGCGGAGCAGGGGTTGCCGCACCCTTTAAAGAAAACCGGGGAAGCTTTTCACGAAAGGGTGGGGTAAGAGAAGGAAATCAAATTAACGCACCTTTTCGAGACAACCGGGGGACCTTTACAAAAAACGCTGTGCTGAGTAGTACCTTGTACCATTTGATTATTTGTGTGTAGGTATGTAGCCATATGTGTGAGCTGAGGGTGTGTGTGCGTGTAACTGAGAAAGGAAAAACGGATTAAAAACACATTTTTTTCTTCAAAAATCATGAAGGTATATTCATTTTCAATAGTCGTCGCGGTGCACAGGCCCATATACATGTACGCGTCGACTTGGTTGCCCTACATGAAAACAATTATAATACTACTAGCAGGTAACGATGGAAAGCCAGTTTCAAAGTAATTTGCTTTAGTGGCGTACATACGGGGGGGGGAGGCTTGGGGCGCTTATCCCCAAAAATTGTTCACGACCAAGAAAACAAAAAGAGAGAAGGGTGAAATATCATGACATATTTTTTTTATAGAAATGTATAAACTTTCACAATAAAAAAATAATAAATTGCCCAATATGCCATAACTGGCCCCTCAAAATTAGTGAAAGTTAGTGTCTCACTACACCACTGATTTGTTTTATCACACTTTTATTAATTCAATTGTTCAGTATGGCTTTATGGAATTGTGAAGGATCTAGAATTTGGGCGCTGTTTTAGACAATAATAATAATTATTATTATTATCATTTGTTTAAATTTTCGACGTTGGTTTATTATAATACAATAAAAATGGCCTATTGTCGATAGCCCTATACAAAATTTAGAGACTCAACGTAAAAAGGTATACAAAAACATGGCAAGAGATGGGTTTGTAATGCCTGCCCTATGACACCCCTTGAAAATAATACGAGGGAATGCGTTGACTACGGAGAAAATGATTCAAGTAAAACCTTTTATGTGGGCAAGTTATGTTTGAAAAACATCTGAAAGCGCTCTAAAACCACCAAACTTGACATGAAAATACCATTGAAGTTAGAAAATGTAATTTTGTTGGTGTTCTTTACGTGTAAAAGTCTGCATTATAAGTGCGCACAGAGCGCGCCGAAAATTTGGGGTTATTGTCCAAAACATGGAGAGACATTCTTGATTCTAAACTATATGTTTTATTAGTTTAGCATCAATCTAGAAGTATATGGCGACAGAGACATTTCCAGAAAAAAAATATGTATCCTAAACAATGACAAAAATTCGGAGCTCGTTTGACAAAACCACTGATATGTTTAAAGTTAAAACTTCAATTTTATGGCATAAGTATATTATTCGTGGTTATATTCGTGGTGGGTAAATATATATGGAGGGTAATGAGAAAAAATGCAAGGTAGTCTATTATATTGCAGGAGATCATAGCCTTCATAAACTCGCACTTTAAGAGAGCATTAATATTTTCTGCATTTAGATGCTATTTTTGTGAGGGAGCATTTAGCGACCGAGCGAGAAAATTTTCGAATTTGAGTAGTAAAAACTTTGAATTTAGATCACTTGACAACATGAATGGAATGCTGCATTAATCAATACATATATGCATATATGATCTACATTATTAAACATCAATTTGCTTTCTTTGTGGTCAATGTTTGTGTGTGTGTAGGGAGCTTCAGTCCGTAACCACCCCCCCCCCCCCCGCGCCCTCTCCTAAGACTGCGCCTGCTAGCATTACTTCATTAAAATTTTATTCAAATTCACGAAAAATGGCAAGCTCTCTTCTTTTTTTCTCCTATAATCAGTGGCGTAATGAGCCCAAGACTTTGAGGGGGCCAGAAATGTCGTATCGTGCAAAATTTAATAAAAGTTGTGAAAGAGCAAGAAAATGTTCAAGATTGTTACAAAAATCATATTTTGTATCATATTTGACATAGAAATTTAAGAAAATTATATAGTTCACCTTAATCTCTTTTCTTTCACTCCTATCCCCTTTTTTGTTGGGGGTTGTTAATTATTTTGATTTGTGGGGGGAGGCAAGCGCCTCTAAGCCCCACGTCATTTGTAAGCTACTGCCAATAATCTATAAATATATGATAATATATGATTATATTGCTGTTATTATTTGATGAATAATTTTCATTAAAACAACTGCTGAAAAAAAATACTAAACACACCCTTTCAAGAAAAACTCCCCTGGTTTTCACAACAGGGCGTGGCTATCTCCGCTACGCCTACGCAGACGATTGTAACAAGCCCTCAAATTGTATCCTGATTTTTTTTTATTGCCGCTGTAACACACGAGTTTATGGCGAATGTTTTACGCTCGTGAAACCTTCAAACAATGTACTTACTTATTCTCTAGTCAGTTGATATGTATGTACAAACAATTTACTACTTATTACAAATTATCCTGTCAGGAAAAGGCTGTCCAAAGTTTTCTTGAAAGTCTACGATTATGAATTGTGTTAGGGTATCATCAATACAATCTCAGAAACTTGTAATATTTTATTTTTTAATCAGTCAAATATTTTGGTTGTATGTTGGGTCATTATGTTTTACTTTTGACATATCTATTGTACCCCTCGGTACTAGTTTTATTTGTCTTTGAAATCATCAGCACATCAGAATACTTTACACAAATATATACTTCTTGGATTTTCCCTTTTTCTGTGAAGAAGATCCACAGCAAAATGAAACAGCAAGTTGTAAATGGGAAAGAAATTTTACAAAATAAATATTGCATTCTCTTACGATTGCTTAGTATGTTCCATTAACACCCCTCCCCCAGCCAAAAAGATATATATATATATATCTACATATATATTCATACCTTGGTCAGTTCGGTCTACTACCGTCGGTTTCACGCTTTCGGCGATCTTCAGGCAGACTGATGATTTGACGACTTGGTTGTGTCTGCGTGCTGCGATGGGTCGTCACACAATGTGTGACATTGGTTTTCTGGAGGTCTTTGCCGATGTCTGTGGCGGCACTTTGATATTATTTCTGACCTTTTGTTGAGGCACTCTTTGCTATTGGTGATAATTATATACTTCTCTTCTAGGCAGAGATTGCAGAGCCCACTCTTTCTTAGGTTAGTGTTAGACTTCTTCTCTATCGTGGGACATGAAATTTACGTTTTCATGCAAAATTGACTAAATTCACCTTGATTTCATCTATATAATTTTTTGTTTATTTCACCCACATTTTTGTTTCCTTTCACAAAGGTTTGTTCCGATGTATAAAAGTCATCAATATAGGTTAAAAATGATCATAGTTAAAGGAGAATGAAACCCTTGAAACCAGCTGAATCCATATCAAAGAGAAAAATCAAAGAAACATATTGTTGAAAGTTTGAGGAAGATTGAATGAATAATAAGAAAGTTATGAGCATTTGAATATTGAGATCGCTAATGCCATGTAAATCCTCCTATTGGCAATGCGACCAAGATCTGTGATGTCACACACGTACAACTCCCTCATTACTTTAGTAGATATTTCACTTATATTCTCACTTTTATAGAGTCTATCACAAGGTGAGGTGTTCTCTTTATGAGAGGACAAGTACAGAGGTTTCACAACATTATATCATTGATGAATCGTTTGTCATATGATTAGAATGAGCAAAAAGAGATGTTTTGGGGTATATTTTCAGTCTCCAAAAGGGGAGAGTTGTTCATCTGTGACATCATAGATCTTGGTCGCATTGCCAATGGGAGGATCTCCATAGCATTAGTGATCTAGACATTCAAATGCTCATAACTCTTCTATTGCTAGTCCTATTTTACTCAAACTTTTGTTGATCTTATTCTTTGATTTTTCTGCTTTCACAAAAGCTAACTTGCTCCAAGAGTTTCATTCTCCTTTAAAAAATAATCCTGCAGATTTCTTCTATTTCTAACGAATTGATATTTTGAAGGATTAAGTCCCTTTTGCATGAAAAATCAAGACGGGTAACACATGTACAGAAGGTTTAACGTGAACGTATTCCTCTTCCCCCAACCTTCCCATTGTGAGTCTAGGTATTGAAATGGTTTACAAGTCTGTTTACAGGATGAAGCTTTATCTGACATAGCACAACTTGAAACAGGTTTTCATGCAAAAGGGACTAAATTCATAATAATTATAATAAATAAAGAAACGTTACAAATTAAAAGACACCTGCAGGATCTTTTCAATTGTCACTTTTGTTGCCTATATTGATGACTCTCCGACAAAGATCAAGAACTTCCTGAAAAGAAACATAGGTTTTGGTGAAAAAAATAATCATTTATGAAGAATGAGCAAAGGTGGATTTATTCCCTTTTGCATGTAGACTCTTTATTCATATGCAGAGATGGAGAACTCCATTGGTCTCTTTAATTGGTCTTGTTGCATTTTTTTCCAATATCAGATTTATTGAAATGGTTTACAAGTCTGCTTATTAGTTACAGGAAGAAGCTATATATGACATAGCACAACTTGAATTATGTTTTATGCAAACTGGACTAAATATATAATAATTATAGATTAAAAAACAAACATTAAAAAATAAAGGACATCTGCATGATTTTTTAAATTGTCATTTTTTTGTTGCCTAAATGGATGATTCTTCGGCATAGATCAAGAACTTCCTGAAAAGAAATATAAATTTGGGTGAAATGAAAAAAATCTTCATTTATGAAGAATGAGCAAAAGTGGATTTACTCCCTTTTGTATGTAGACTCTTTATCCATATGAAGAGATGCAGAATTTAATTGGTCTCTTCAATTGGTCTTGTAGCATTTATTTCCAATATCAGACGTATTGAATTGATTGCGGCTAAACAAAAAATATACACTATAGGAAATGGTCCCCTGTTGAGTCCCCTGTTGTAATTTTTGTAATGCATATTTAATCAAAACCACCGGTTATATTTATGTTGTTAATAGCCTGTATCACTTTTCACTTTTGATTGTAGTGTTTCCCTTTGAATTATTGTTCTTCAATGTAGCAAGATCTTTTGATATTGTCTGATTATTGTTCCTTTTATTTCATAAAATTATGAAAATTAATAGAAACAAATCTTCAAAATATAAATTAAAAAAAAATGTTTAAAGTCAAGCTTAAACGCACGACCCATTCTCCATATTAGGTGGTAACAATCCGGGGCTTGTAACACAAAGCTTTGTAATGATCGTAAAACATTTTTCTACGATTAATTGCAAATACTACAATATGCAATCAATCGTGAAAGTCAAACGTACGATAAATCGTTAACCTATGTGTTACGGAGCCCAGGGGGCCGTTTAATAAAAAGTTGCAACTTTTGTTAGGCTTCAGTCACAACTCAGAGCGGCGACCGACCGATTAATAGCCTGCTCGGGAGCCGCTGGAATTCAGGCATTGCCGAACGATTTTTATAGTTGTCGAGCGGGCTGTAAAATACTTAGCTGTGGCCGAGCAGTGCCCGGTCGATTATTCATTACTCAAGGCCAAATTTGGGTCAAATCGGGAAACTTATCTGTTTTGGCGTCCGAGGAGTGATCGGCTTACGACCCACCAAATCCCGGGCGGTCCCCCACCGGCCATCGGCATATCTTTAGGTAATCTTCCGTCCGATCTTGAATTCGCCGCCAGATTATCGACCGATCTCTGACCGGCCGGCGACCGGTCGATGACCGATCGACAGCTGTTGATCCAACGAGTTCAATTTTGAACCTAAATCGTTCGACGGTGACCGCTCGATTACGTCGGCGCCCGGACGGCGACCAACCGGGCGCCGAGCGTATTTCAGGCGGCGAGTGAAAAGTGAGCAGGCACCGCCTGAATTTTTACTCTGCGCTAAACCTAGAGCGGCGACCGAGCGATGCCCCCAAAACCAGTGGTGCCCGGACGGCCGCCGGTCGGTGCCCGGGCGAAATTGGCTTAATTTTGGACTTGTGACCATAGTCTAACTTTGCCATTATGACAAATACCGTGGTAATACCGTGGCAGTTCGTATTTTAGATATATGGGAATTTCAAAATCAAACATGACGCAATATCTGTTATAAAAAATGAGCCTTAATTCATATTTTTCCATAAAAATAAATCGGATATTGTTTTTATCATGTATAATAAGACCTTGATGATAAATCAGTCATTTTAGTCATAAACTGTTAACTTTAGGAATAGATAAATAACTGTGTGTAGTTGTATATATACATATATATGAGGGTGTGTGCGTGTGTGTGTGACCTACCACTCAATACCACCAATAAGTCGCCAGGTTAGATTCTCCGTAAATAGCCAAAATAGTAATTTACTCTCCAAAACCCCCCCAAAAAAATGCGTATCTGAAAGGACGATGCTTCTTCTTCATACTGTGAAAATATGAGTCGTGAACTTGAATAAAAGAAAAGATACAAGAGTTTCTTTCACACTACTTTTTTAGACTGCTTAGGACAGACCTGATGGTCTGTCAGGTAAACTTCTTAAGTTGTGTGCACAGCAGTTATGCCACATTTTCTGTAGGTTATTCCAATGGTCTTTTGATGTTTCTCATGTACCCAATATTTGGAAATGCTCAAAAATCATTCCAATTCCAAAGGTTCCTAAGCCTACTACACTTAATGATTTCAGACCAGTTGCTCTTACGCCTGTTATAATGAAGTGTTTCGAAAAACTGGTTAAGGAAACTCTGGCTAAGCAGACTAGGGATTACCTTGACCCACTTCAGTTTGCATATAGGAATAACAGATCTGTTGATGATGCTATAACCTACTTGTTACATACAATAATCAAACATTTAGAGCAGAGTAAATCTTATGTCAGAGTTTTGTATATCGATTTCTCTTCAGCCTTTAATACCATTGTACCAAAGGTTTTAATAGAGAAGCTACACTCTGTAATGAAAGTTAACCCGTATCTGTCATTGTGGATAGGTGATTTTATGACTAATCGGGTACAACAAGTTCACCATGGAGAAGTAGCCTCCGACAGTAGGACACTGAATGTAGGTGCACCGCAGGGTTGTGTTTTAAGTCCCATTTTGTGTTCACTATTAACCAGTGATAGTCCAGTTAGCCCATCTTGCCATGTTTTGAAATATGCTGATGACACATGTATAGTAGGATTAATTCAGAATAATGAAGAAACAGCATACAGGAAGTGTGTTGATGATTTTGTCGAATGGTGTCAACAGACATCACTGATTCTAAATACCCAGAAAACCAAAGAGATGGCATTGGACTTTCGTAAAACTGGCAGAAGGGACAATGAGATTATCACCATAGGGGGAAGTGCAATAGAACAGGTGTCAAAGTAGAGCTTTCAATAGCAAATTGGTCAGATGATGAAGTAGGGTGTATTTTCTCCTTGTACAAATGTACTTGCATCTCATTCTACCACTAGCAAACTAAATGTTTTGGTGTGTATCAGATAGTATGTGCACATGCATGCACAACACATATCTTAAACATAATAAAACTGGCAAAATAAATTATAACTCTGGGCAGTTAACTGAGGTGTAATCATGTAATTACATGTATGCATTTTATTGAATGTTCTATATATTGTCTGTCTACGGTGTGCTTTTGAGCATTCAATACCACAAATTTGCAATATGATCTATTAGGGTGTTGCAGGAGACTCACAATCGATTGTATGTCAATTTTAGGTTGTAATGTCAATTATTCATAAATCTTTTACTAATTGTAGGTTTGCGATTGATTGACTGTTGGCCTGCTTCTTGTGTTGACGGAAATTAATGGACTCGCCTTGGTTGAGGTTTATCTGCCACTTTTGAATTTTAAATCTGAATTTGGCATCTGGTTGTAGATACTTTCTTGCAACACCCCCCCCCCCCCCCGCACATATATCAAAGTGCATTTGTGTAACTTGTAGTGTACCCTTGACAGGGATTTGAATTACCTCAGTATGTTTAACCTTTAATAGATTCCATCATTTACATGTATTATTTTTCAGGCATTATGCTTCTGCGGTTCCTGGCATGTATGCGTCGTGGGGCGGAGTCCAAGTGCGGGTGGGCTCGGCCGCTTGAAGTGCTGCGTTTTGCTGTCTCGCTGGGCACTGTCTTGATCGGTTCGGCGTCGCCCTCTCGTCCGGCTTGCGCGTTTCCGTTTTACACCCTGGCGAAGGCATTTTCCGGAAAAATAGCCACAAAGCGACTAGTGAAGAGTCTACGTCTACGTTTGTTTACATAATCAGCTGGGCGCGCGATCCAAAAGTCCGCACCGAAGATATCCGCAGAACATACGTGCAAATGCAGCTGAGTTTATAGACCAAAAGCTTCAGTCTCTGTATTTTGGTTGTTCCGCTGAACTATATAAGTTGGCTTCATGATTTTTTTTTTTTACTTTATCGCACATGATCGTTTATATGAATGAAAACGAATAATAGCTAAAATATTGAAAAATAAAACACATAATTACTTTTTTTCATATTATATCTATCCTTATATCTATCATATCTGTCTATCCACTATCTATGTTATAAATCAATCTATGGAACTACATGATATATCTATCTGTTAATTTGTCTATCTACTCTGTCTCTCTCATTCTCTATCTACCTATCTATCTGTCTATCTATTTATCCATCTAACATCTATCTCTCAAATTCTCTATCTATCCATCTGTCTCTCTTTTATTTCTCTCTATCCATCTATTAATCTACTCGTGCAATATCAACACTGCTTCGACTTCCTTCTGGAGTCTATTTCCTCAGCTCGACTTTTCCCTTTTTGTGCTCGATTCGATTGAATTACTACTTTATTTACTTGTTACCATTGTTAAATGTTTTGTATTGCATAACGAGTTTTTTTCTGAAGGTTGCCTCCTATTCTCTTTCAAATTCCACCTCTTGCTTTCCCTTCTCTTTGTCTTATCCCAATTTCTTTCCCTTCTCTCACCTCTTTCCTCTTCTCTCTCCTCTTTCTTCTTAATCTTTCATTCCGCTTGTTTCTTCTTTGGTGACACTTTGTAGTACTTTTGGCCTTTTGTATTTATTTATGATACATTTCTTTTTCATTTGTATGAATTTGTATTGTATTTGATATTTATTTATAATGTTTACTTTATATTTTGTATGTAAACATTCACTTATTTCAGTCTTTGACTGCTTGTGATTTTATTTTGATAGTTTTTATTGCAATAAAATCCAATATATATATATATATATATATATATATATATATATCTCCCTCTCTCTCTCAAATTCTCTCATCTATCCATCTGTCTGTCTTTTTCTCTCTCTGTTTCTCTCTATCCGTCTATCTATCTCTCGAATTCTCTCTATCCATCTGTCTGTCTGTCTCTCAAATTATCTCTCTCTCTATCTATCTATCAATCTGTCTGTCTATTTCTCTCTATCCGTCTATATATCTATCTTTCAAATTATATCTATATCTATCTATCTATCTATCTATCTATCTATCTATGTAACGACAGTATCTATCTATCTGTTAATCTTCTCTGTCTTTCTCATTCTTTATCTATCTATCTAACATCTATCTATCTCTCAGATTCTCTATCTCTCTCCTTCTCTCTCTCTCTCTATCTATCCATCTGTCTGTCTTTTTTTCTCTCTCTCTATTTCCCTTTATCCGTCCATATATCTATCTATCTATCTATCTATCTATCTATCTATCTATCTATCTATCTATAACATCTCTCCATCTCTCAAGTTCTCTCCCCCATCTATCTATTAATTTATCTATCTCTCAAATTCTATCTCTATCTATCTATGTAACTACAGTATCTATATATCTGTTAATCTTCTCTGTCTCTCTCATTCTTTATCTATCTATCTAACATCTATCTATCTCTCAGATTCTCTATCTCTCTCTCTCTCTCTCTCTATCTATCCATCTGTCTGTCTTTTTTTCTCTCTCTCTATTTCTCTTTATCCGTCCATATATATATCTATCTATCTATCTATCTATAACATCTCTCCATCTCTCAAGTTCTCTCCCCCATCTATCTATTAATTTATCTATCTCTCAAATTCTATCTCTATCTATCTATGTAACTACAGTATCTATCTATCTGTTAATCTTCTCTGTCTCTCTCATTCTTTATCTATCTATCTAACATATATCTATCTCTCAGATTCTCTATCTCTCTCTCTCTCTCTCTATCTATCCATCTGTCTGTCTTTTTTTCTCTCTCTCTATTTCTCTTTATCCGTCCATATATCTATCTATCTATCTATAACATCTCTCCATCTCTCAAGTTCTCTCCCCCATCTATCTATCTATCTATCTATCTATCTATCCATCTCTCTGTCTTTCTCTCTCTCTACTTCTATCTATCTATCTATCTATCTATCTATCTATCTATCTATCTATCCATCTCTCTGTCTTTCTCTCTCTCTACTTCTATCTATCTATCTATCTATCTATCTATCTATCTATCTATCTATATATCCATCTCTCTGTCTTACTCTCTCTCTCTCTCTCTCTACTTCTATCTATCTATCTATCTATCTATCTATCTATCTATCTATATATCTGTATATCTATCTATCTATCTATCTATCTATCTATCTATCTATCTATCTATGTCTCTATCAATTTATCAGTCTTCTGTATCTATCTTTCGGCATCTAAGTGTATCAATCCATCAAACTTCAATTTTCTTTCTATTATATGTATCTGTTTATTTTTATTTTGTATGTCATTCGATTCATTTAGTTAATAATTTTTATTTAGAAAAAAACTTTTTCATAACTTTTCATAAAAAAGTAACTGCAAAAGCATGTTCGGATTTCACTCATATGACTGCTCTCTGTACATGAAGTGCCGAGGAACTCTATTCAGTAACTATGCAGATTGCATGCGGTGGTGTGGGACTCGCCTGTGTCGCACGCTGCAACCAGCGACGTGTGTAGACTCTTCACTAGTCGCTTTGTGGCTATTTTTGCGGAAAATGCCTTCGCCAGGGTGTAAAACGGAAACGCGCGTCCGGCGGCTTTGCAGGGTCCCCCGCGGCGATAATTCTTTTTCGGAGTCCCGATGCTTGCCGAGGGCTGTGGGCGATGTATACCTACGGTTGTCGGTGGGGTCTGGGGTCCGTCCTGGAGTGTGTCGTTGTTGGGGGTGCGGTGTTGGTCTTGTGGAGGCGGTGGTCGGGGTGGGCTGTTGGACGTGGTACTTTGCGGACCGGGCTTGCCTTAGCGCTCTGGTCTCCGTACCTGGCGCATCGGGGCCGTTAACCGCGGAGGAATGTATTGCCCCCTGGTTTAGATTATTGCACAGTACATTGTACGTATGGCTTGGTCCACCATACTTGATCATTACCACTTTTTATATATACTTTATGTAGATCTATTTGTATGCATGCACATTACTTATTGATTTACCAATTCATATATGTTATTTATTATTTATTACAAAGTATAGGAAGTTACAATGTCATTTTATACCCCCTCTCTCTCTCTCACTTCCTTGCTCTCCTACCTCAGCCGCGCAGCTTTTAACTTTTTTACTACAGTATTACATAGGTGTTTTTATTGCTATATAACGGATGATTTATTGTCTCTATGTCTCCATCTAAGCATCCTCACATCAGGGTGCCCTTCATATTGACTTATGTTTGAGTGGATGTACGGTGTACTGTCTGAGCGTATGATTGACATATTTGTAGAGGAGTGTACATGGGTGGGGGGGGGGGTTGTGTGTAGAATGTGAGGAAATGTGCGTGGTTCTTTTGAACACTGGGTAGTTGTTGTATGGTGATTGCGGTCGCGACAGAATGGTACTCTGGTGTGGGGGTTGCTGGGTGGAGGTACAGTGCCAGTCGTACGTCCTCGGCACCTGTTTGCCTGTTTCGGTCAGAGAGCATTAGATAATCTATCGTTCTCTGGTAGGACGGGTACACGGGTGTTGAGATGTGTGACTGGTACTGTGCAAGTAGGTTGCACAATTGCATTGTCCTATTTCTCTCTAACTTCTCTTCTTTTATTATCTTCTATTTTTTCTCATCTATCCTCTATGATCTCATTCTCCCCCTTACCTTCTCTCTCTTTTCTTCTCGTACAATTGTGCAATACATATTTTAAAAGTTATGATTGTTTGTTTAATGTATTATTTATGTCATTGTTTATCGTATTCATGTCTGTAACTATGCCCGAAAGTGAATTTTGTGTATTTTTATACATGACAATAAATTATCTTGAATCTCTTGAATCTTGAATCTTGAAATGAATTTTCAAGTTAAATAAAAATTTCAATATTCATTTTGATCGACTTATTGTTGGTTTTGGGGTGGTAGGTCACACACACAAATATATACATATTATTATTATACACACATATACATATATATATATATATATATATATATATATATATATATATATATATACATATATACATATACATTCCTTTTTGTTATTTCTTGGAGTCTAGATAATCTCTTTTTGAGTATTGGGGAGGTTCAAAACCGTGACAAAGTCGTGAAAAAAGAAGGAAACCAGAAATGGATCCTCGGCTGACTGTTTGGTTCATGATCATCTGTGGTGGATGTATTTCATCCTCCATTTGCAGTAAGTCACTTTGATTTTTTTTTTCGTTTAAAAAAATGCGCGAATAGTTATTGCCTGATCCTGATAAATGTGAAATCATATAGTTTACACTGTAATTTTTTATTTTTTAATTTATCCAGCCCGAGGGTAATTATGCGTTCAACCAATTTGGGGAACAATTTGCCGGAAACATAATTTATTGTACAGTAACGTTAAAAAATAGGCAGCAATTATTTTCGGAAGGGCAAAATTTTCATCACACTTGATAAATACAAATACCCGAAAGAAATGCCCAATGTTGGTTGGACACATAATTACCCTCTTGGAACATTTTTACCCAATATTTTTTTAGAGTGTAGATGAAATGTTATCGACTGGTCTGGTATCTTAATATTTTCTCAAAATTATATGATTCTCTTAAACAATTTTGCTAATTGTTATTATTCTACGAATTTCACTCACGTGTAGTTGAGCGATCAATGGGATTTTTTTAAACACCTAAATTTGCAAAAAAATAAATTCATATGCAAATGACGAACAGTTTTGATAATAACCATTCCGTCATTCTTTTAAAGTGATTTACTTTTGTAATAGATGTATATACTTTCCTTTGTCGATGATTTGTTTTGGCTGCCTGTTCTTAACACTTATAGAAACGTCCCCCGCCTTCAATATTTACACACACACAAAGCACCCCCACACACCGATATATATTTTAAAAGGAGCGTAGCTCTCAAAAAATGAAAGGTAAAGGTCACACTCTTCGTCAGTGCCAATGATGCGACAAAAAAGACCATTCAAAATCATTTTTTAAACATTCATGAAAAACACGTCTGTTAACCTTTCATTTTTTAGAGCAACGCTCCTTTTGAAACGTATGATTTGATATCCACGGCATTTGACTAAACCAATTATGATATTTTATATACAGTTCATATATAAATATATGTGTGTGTGTGTGAGATAGGGTGAGGGTGTGTGTGTGTGTACGGCGTGTACAAATAAAACATTGGGACTCTCAAATTTTGTTTTGTTATATTCCAACACAATATGCTACCACTTTATTTTACTCCATCAAATGCCTTTTTTTAATCATCATAAAATTCTTTGTTATACTCTATACAGTGCGTATCAAAAAAAAAGTTTACACTTTGAAAAAGCTCTGGGAATTAAAAAATATGCAAATGTGGGTAATTTTTTCACATATATTTTTGGGTTTGGGTCTCATCTATCCAACAAAAGTAAATTTTTTGACAGAATGTTACACTTGAGTGAGCACTGTCCATTTTTGTAAAGCTCGCAGAAATCTGTTTGCGCAGAAATGCTCGTTTTCACGCTGTGTCAAGGGGAAAGGGCGAAATCAAACTTACCCTGCGAAACATTTCTCATACATTCCCAGGCACTTTTAGTCAATTGAAAAAAAAACGGATACATTCAAGCATAATTATTGTAACAGTTTTGCCACCCAAATTGAATATTCAACACTTAGTAAGCACAACCTTTACCCTTTTCGTGCCAGCTGGATCTGAGGACATAACTGAATCTGAACAAAAGTTTTTCACATATAATCTTGGGTTTGGGTCTCATCTATCCAACAAAAGTAAAATTTTTGACAGAATGTTACACTTGAGTGAGCACTGTCCATTTTTGTAAAGCTCGCAGAAATCTGTTTGCGCAGAAATGCTCGTTTTCACGCTGTGTCAAGGGGAAAGGGCGAAATCAAACTTACCCTGCGAAACATTTCTCTCACATTCCCAGGCACTTTTAGTCAATTGAAAAAAAACGGATACATTCAAGCATAATTATTGTAACAGTTTTGCCACCCAAATTGAATATTCAACACTTAGTAAGCACAACCTTTACCCTTTTCGTGCCAGCTGGATCTGAGGACATAACTGAATCTGAACAAAAGTTTATATCAGATATATCAAGCATTTTTCCACTAAGTTTTTATCATATAAAGTGGGTTTACATTTCATTTTTCATTAAATACTTGTTTCTCTACACTTTTCTCAAGCTTGACAATGATTAACAAAATGAAAATCAAACCTAAGCCATTTCATGTAAATCACAGCTCAGTGTAAAGCAAATATCGTCACGATGGCCTCGGTGTGTGGGGGAGTGAGTTGGGGCGCAGTGGCACTTTTCGGAGTGTTTTGAGCAAGGAAACTAATTTAAAAGGGTAAAAGATATCTTCAAATCAATTTTACTAGCTAATTTCCATGTGTTCTTCATGATTAAGGTCTACTTTTATTCGCATAACTATTTCAAAATTCTGCGCAAATCATTTTCCACTAACTTTTCAAAAGTAAGTGGTGCTCACTCATGCAGAATTATTTTTGACAGTTATATCGCCATTTGCTTTTCTTCAGGATATTACAAATGTATAATTCTACAGGATTTTTTCTAAGTGTAACCTTTTTTTTGATACGCACTGTATAGAGAGAAATTTAATAGTTTTGATGTTATTACCCTTGTTTTAAGTTTTATCTGTTGGTGGCCTTACACACAATAGATAATAGAGGAAGTTCGAAATGCATAACTATATATTCGGTTAATTTTAAAGCATAGTGATAACTTTTAAAGTCATTTCAACTATTATATTGGTATCTAAATGGCCAACTGAATGAAAACAACTACAATAATTGAGATATGCTGGGTGTTACAATTTTTACAACTACCGTGTACATATGTATGTACATGTCTGTGGGGTGTGGGTGTGTGTGTGACTCTTTTTTTTGTCATTGCAGCTGACAAGTTGTTCATGGCTGAAGCAGAACAGGCTGTGATTCTAATGGCAGAGGCGAAGGACTACAGTTTCGTCAATCAGTCTTTCACTGTACTTCCTTTGACCGGTCTGACGTTTCCCGTAGGTGTTGAATATGACCCGATAGGTGACCAGGTTTATTGGACTGATGCAATCTTGCATACTGTTAATAGGGCTGGACTGGATGGATCTTCTCAAGAAATCATTGCACAGTTACAAGAAGTAACCGGTGGTTTTCATTGTAAGTCACCTAAGTTGATTACTAATTATTCTTACTTCATACTGGTTTTGGATTAATTCCAGACTCCAGAAGATCTGAATAGCGTCCAATGAACGACAAATTTTTGAGCTTCTTTCTTCTCTACTTTTGTATTTTTTATCATCTCGTTCTATTGCAGTCCAATTATATTTCCATAATTCCAAATATGATAGCTTTGTTATTAATACCTATAAATAGACCCCAGATATTAGATACATATGGCTCTCAAAGATGTTCAAGAAGATGCATTACCGAAGGAGCAAAGAGATTAGTTAAATATGCGATTCTCATGTATTTAGTCTGTATTTGATGTAATTCATTTGCTGTTTTGTTTTATCCGATTTTTTTTTTTTTTCAAATCGACTATTTTCATTTTTTTTTTTTTATATTAAATATGTTTTGGTTTGCTTGTTATTGTTGTTTATCATTATATATCGTTTAATATCATGTACATATATTTCAAATTTATTTCATTAACATTTAATGTATCAATATACTTGTAGTTATCATTTTTATCACTGATTATTATTTATATCATCACTATTATTATCATCATCATCTTTATCATTATTATCATCATATTTTTACTTCCTTAATATTGTTGTTCGTTACGACAAACATTTTTCATGTTATTTATTTGAGGGGGTTTCTCATGATTAAAGAGCAAAGTAAAATATCTTATCCCTGGAGCAACCCCCCCCCCCTCCTTGTGGCCAAGTTATCCGCGGTTCTTATTTATTTATTTGTTTATTTATTTCTCGATTTGATCGGGTATCCCACTGTCGATTCTTCAAATCGACTAGTTCCACCTTTTCAACATGGCCTGTCTAACGTGCTAACTGTATCCGAAAATTTTTTTTAAAGCAGAACGATAACCATGGAGGTAAACTATCGCCACTTATGGAAAATATACTTACGATCAATCTGCTGAAAGTGATCTGACAAACACTATTTACATTTGCACGATTCGGCTAGATAATAATATCAATGATGATGATTATAATAATAATGATAATAATAACAATAATAATAACAACAACAGGCATTTATATAGAGCCATCTATCAAGGAATAATCTACTCCGATGCATATTTTTATCATTATTAACCCACCTTTAGCTCGAGCTGCCTTTCAGCGATCAGTGCATTCAAGGAATTAATCCTGCCGGGTTCCCTCAATTGCATTGCCAGGGAGTGCAGCAGAATGCGAATAAGTTTCTTGCTTAAGGAAACACGCCATGGCCTACATGAGCCTTGGTATAAAGACTATTGTTTTTTTTACTGAATCGTTCTAGAATTTGTCTTCCTTTCGAAATTTACTTTTAAAATTGAAAATTTTGCTTTTACAGATCCGTACGGAATAGCCCTGAATCTTGACGATTATAAGGTCTACTGGACAGATCAATACCGTGACGTCATCGAGATGTCAAACCTTGACGGCACAGATAGAGTGGTCCTCCTCACAACGGGCTTTAATGCGTACCCTCATGCAATCGTCTATTCACCATTTCGCAGGTATTGTATATAAATGTCAGTCAAATTTACTATGTATTATGCATGTACGATAATAGCGTGTTTCTCGTTATTTGGTGAGCCTGGCACTGTATTTTTTTCTGATCGTAATATTCATTCGTCTCGGGAGAAGGGAGATCCCAGTCCATAGGCATGGTTGTCTCTCGCCCTAACATTAACATGTTGGGTGTTTCACCGGTTGCATCCCCTGTGTTGATCGAATGTTGTACCAGACTGGTCTGCCCAAGGTCATTTTCACTTCGTGCAAACATATCTGCAAAATCCTGGAGCAATGCAGCCACTTATCCATGCTGGTGCTAAGGGAAATGCTGTGTACTTCGTTGATAGAAATCTTGTGGATGCTTAGGTACATAGTTCGACATCTGGCCAGAGTGAGGGACGCGGGCTTCCTCCATACATCTTGCATCAGCTGGAACCACAGCCGTGGCTACTAACAGGCCCTTCTTGCTCAAATCTGTCAAACTGGCAGGGGCTTCCAATAATGCGATCCCGCGGATGGTCTTGGAGTCCACGGCTCATCAGCAAAATTGTCTGCCCTCTTTGTACTTGCATGGGATGTACTGCCAATGTGTTCGAAGTTCCATCCCATGGCAGTCTAATTCAGCATGCATCTGAATTAACAGGTCAAGAACGATAGTACCCTCATTCTTCCATGTAGCCAGGGTCAGTTTAACCATGAAGACCAATCCTCCAATGTGCAGTTCCATCGCAGCTTTTCCCCTGGTGTCTAAAGGCGATCAATCAGCCTGATTCACCGTGTTAGTCATTTCCTCCAAGATTGGCTGTTTTTCCTTGTGGATCATGTTGAAGACATTGTCCGCAATAAAAATTGCGACGATCCAGTATCAATCAGGAATGTGACTTACTGTTTATTGACGCTAGGCTCAATGAAAATGCCTTGCCGTTTGACGTTTCCTGACGTACCAACTCGAACTTGTCCAGATCCTGGTTGGCCATCCTGTTTAGATGCTTGCTTTCCCTCCCTTCCTAAACTTCATCCATCTTATCTTGACTGGAATGTATGGGATCCACCTTTTTAGTATCTAGTAGATTATTTGGGCAGTCTTTTTTTAAATGTGCAGTTCCATGAGAACGATGACACCGTTTGGGGCGCGTCTCTCCATAACGGCAATTTCGGGCGAAATGTCCCTGTTGTCCACAGTTATAGCAAGCTTCCTCAGACTGTCATCTGTTCTGAAGCTGTGGTCCAGTGCTGCCTTCCTGTGATGCACCGGTTACATGTTTGGTCAGCAAATCCAACCGAGCTGTAAGATCAGCTAGCATCTTTTCCATCTTTCTGATGACTTCTGCTGTGTTGGGGCTAGCAGGGCTCTGTGGCTCCTGATTGCTTGTCAGTGTCCGACTGTGACTGTGATGGTGAGAATGTTTTAATGTGCTCCGTTCTGATTCCATCTTAAGAAATGCCTCTGTGTACAGAGCCGCCTATATGGCCTCATCCAGGATACGTGGTTAAGCTCGACACAGACCTTCTCGAACTGCCGGGGTCACTACTGAATCCATGATATGACTTCGAGCTAGTTAATCTTGACCATCTGGGCCAAACTCTTGATAGGCCAACCCCATCTCGGATGCTTTTTCCCAAATTCTTTGAGTGACTCCTGTGGCCTCCTACGTCTCGCTTTTAGCTCTGCTAAAAATACGTCAGCCTTCCCTAAAGGACAAAGCGATGTTTAAGTCTGTTGACTAACTTCTGATAATAACAGTTCCATCTCACCATACTTCGCCACAAGTTTCAGCGCCGGTCCCCATAAACTAGCTGCTAGGAAATGTGATGCCTGCCTATCTGTCCAGTTGTTGATGACGGCATATGCCTCGAAATGTTCCAAGTAATAAAGAATTGGAGCCTTCCCGTCAAAGCGCTCTTGTAACGTGCATGGCTTTGCGTTAATGTCATCTGTTGGCCCAGTGAAAAATGGTCGATTATTGAATCTACCATGGTGGTCGCCCATTCGACCAGGGACTTGATAGTGCACTGAGGCAGTCTTATCCCTCCTTGGAAACTTTCGGTACATTTCGGGCTCATTGACTCGAGGGCTCTGCCGAATTCCATCTACTGTGTGGTCAGACGTCGTAGGCAGGTTTTCAAACACTTTGTGAAAGTTTCCTGTTGGTGGCATGTGATAACTGCCTGGTGTTGCTGAGTCACCCACAACACTTTGCGCAATCTCTGCCTGAGGTGTGGTACTCCTTTTGATCAGTCTTCTTGGTTGAAAAGATGGCACTGATTCTCCCACTCCGTCATCCATAGCCGATGCCCTAATGCCAGTGGAAGGCATGCTATCAGTTCCTGTATCGCTTGAGTGTTTAAGGAGCTGAGTGCACTGCAGTGGGCGACGACGTGGCAATGGAGACCCCAGATGTCCGTTGTAAATCAGTGAGTTGTTCGTTGATTTCGGTAATATGGTCTTCCACTTGTTGGATAAGCTCTGCAGGTGTTAAATGATGAGCAGGATTCCCCTGTACTGATTCCATGTTCAACAGCTTTACTCAACTAATGATGCTCGTCAACCAGTCCTTCTCCATCGTTCTCCAACCAGTTTTGCTCCGATCAGTCCTTTCTCCAACCTGTTTTGCACCAACCAGTCCTTCTCCAACCAGTTCTGCACCGACCAGTCCTTCTTCAACCAGTTCTGCAAAGAACAGTCCTTCTCCAATCAGTTCTGCATTGACCAGTCCTTCTCCCATCAGTTCTGCACCAACCAGTCCTTCTCCAAACAGTTTTGCACCGACCAGTCCTTCTCCAACCAGTTTTGCGTAGACCAGTCCTTCAACAACCAGTTCTGCACCAACCAGTCCTTCTCCAACCAGATCTGCACCGACCAGTCCTTCTCCAACCATTCCTGTACCAGCCAGTCCTTTTCCAACCAGTTCTGACCAATCAGTCCTTTTCCAACAAGTTTTGCACCAATCAGTCCTTTCTTCAACCAGTTCTGCACCGACCAGTCCTTCTCCAACCAGTTCTGCACCGACCAGTCCTTCTCCAAACAGTTCTGCACCAACCAGTCATTCGCCAACCATTCCTGCACCAGCCAGTCCTTCTCCAACCAGTTCTGCACCAATCAGTCATTTCTCCAACCAGTTCTGCACCGACCAGTCCTTCTCCAGCCAGTTCTGTACCAGCCAGTCCTTCGCCATCCGGATCTGCACCAACCAGTCCTTCTCCAACCAGTTCTACACCAACCAGTCCTTCTCCAACCAGTTCTGCACTTCCAGTTTTTCTCCAACCAGCAGCAATCCCACTTCTGACACCACCTGTGACGGACTCGAATCCAACTTCCAGCTGACACGGTTTTCTTGTAAGGATGCTATTGTGCCTGACTGTCAGTTGCGTTCGCTTGGTCAAAATATTTGACCGTTGTTGATGGTTTTTGGAAAAGACTGATAAATAACCATCACCAAACATCGACTCTGGTTTCCATTTCGATCATCCGTCGACTGCAATCGATCTTTTCTTTATCATACAATAATATCCAACGTTTTAAGATAGGATTCTCATTATCCTTTCCCTACAGACAGTTAAAAGACGTCAAATTCTCTTTTATTTTTCTTGATACAGGAAGATTTACTGGACTGACAGCGGGCAATACTCCAAGATTGAAATGGCCAATCCAGACGGGACAGAACGTGAGACACTCGTTGATGACGAAGTGGAGTATCCATTTGGCGACCCAACTGCCATCTGCCTGGATTCTACCGGTACATTAAAGGAGGGGTTCACCCTGAAAATAAGTTGATTAAAAAAAAATCAGATAACAATATGGTTGAAGGTTTTTAATGAGAGTCCTCAAAGAATAGCGGAGTCACGATATAAAAAAGGAAGAAAAAAATAATATGATTTTGTGTTGTGACAGACGAGCAGCTCCTCCATGTGTCATATCTACAAACTGGATTTCCTGAAAAAAACAAAAACAAACAAAAAAGGTGATTTTATCTGCGCAGTGGATATATCGTCAGATACATCATTTTATACCCCCTTCTGTAAGAACAAATATGTTATTCATAATGTTCTAATAAACAATGCCTTTTATGGAATGTCTTTTTACTCGATATATAGGAAGCTTCTTGCAAAATGACGTTAAAAATAATTAAAAAAGAATTGTCATGTATGTAAATCCCAAACTCTCTTATTCTGTGGAATTTCATCAAACCGTCACCAATATCTATTTCTAATTTTGCTGTTTTCATTTCAAAGAAGTACTCAAGGTTAAAAGAATACAATTTAAACATAAAAGACAGACAAAGCACTGAAAAATTGATCGCAATAAGACAAAGAATAACAAAGTTATGACATTTTACAGATTTGCATTATTTCGGCAAAACAATTATATACGTATCTTCACGAATATTCAATGAGAAAACTAATGATATCATGTCTCTTCTTATTTTATGTTTTATTACATTAAATTTTGTTCAAAATTTTCCTCCAAGAACTGAAATAAATGGATGGACGAATGATTTAATGCATTTAGATATTCATTGATGCAACGCATTTTATTATATGGGAAATATATAATGCACACATGCATGGAAATGTGAAATAATTATAATTTCATGTATATAAGAAAAAAAATGTAGTTGATGTGGCACCACAAGCCCATCTGGGCATCTAATGCATATTCATGGCAACGACCATGTAACTTTTTAAACAAATATTTTATTTTAAGCTAAGTTTTCAAATTCAATAACTTTTTATGTGCTATCAGATCATATTGACAAAATTTTCTGCATTGTGCTCGGCGAATGTCACTCTACTTTTGTACACATAATTATTTTCAGCCTACAGTACCCCCTTTAAAGCAACTTATCACCAGGGCGAGTTTCGCCTTTCAAAATGTTATTTTGTAACTATAGAAGAATATCGAAATTCAGAACGTTGTGTGCACTTTCCTAAACGGACAGAATATCTGATAAACAGTAGACTGATTGCTCGTGTAAGAGTTAGTGCACAAACATTTTAAAGCATTTGTTATTGGTCGTTACAAAGACAAACTCTGTGTTAATGAAATTTTGGAAAATATACAGTTTAATTTCATTAGGGTTGACTCAAATCAAAACAAATTAACTATGGTCTTTTCTATTTTTGACCTGGATCAGGATACAATATGACCAAAACAACTATTTCGGCACGATTAGAAAATCACAAAAGTGAAAAAAAAATGAAGCTGTCCAAACAGGCTTTATTTTATTACCAATCCAGGTGATATATATTTAAGTTTATACTTGAAAGATATGATACTTCGTTTTCATTTGGTGATTATGTATTCAAAATGATGTAAATTTCCCCATTTAACATAATGGTATCGATATAATTTAAGTTCAAATATTTATATTAATACCTGCAGCGTATATTTGAATTCATATTGCGTCATTAGTGCAGTAAACCAGTAAATGAAATAGGTGACAAATGACCCGTATTAGGTAAAAGCTTAGCGGATCATATTTTATTCAATGTGTTTTGTTGATAATAGATACCTGATTCTACAACAAAAAATGATTTCACTATTTATGAGTACCAATTTGTAACACGAATCTCAAGTACCATCAAGGGTACAAGTTATAATGTGTGCTTTAAGTAATAACCCTTATATTCAGTAGTTTCATTGTAACGTAAGTTACACGTTAAGTAACTTAGGTTACAAGGATAACTAAGATAAGATATTATCAAATTGTACATGCGAGCTCCGAACGAAATCAAGGCTAAGAAAACTAAAAAAATATATATATATATAAATGTATTCATGTATACTCTCAACAGAGCGATTACTGTACTGGGCCGATATCACGGAAGACAGCATCAACTTTCTGAACCTAGAGACCATGGAACACAGCTTTATCCGTATTAACAATTCAACGCAGCATGCACTTGATCTCGCTCCGTATGGCGTAGCAAAATATTTCGAGGATATTTATTTTACGGACAACAATTACAATGTACTACTTAATATTGATGTACCTGAGAATGATGTATTCCTTGTATGGGAATTGCCCACCCCAGCTGAAATTCATATCTATGTCGGTAAGGACGCCATAGATTTGTTGGTATGACGTATTTATCGCATTTGTTGTATCAACGGAAAACTTTACCAAGATTGTGATTTTTGATATAATATATTGCACAAAACAAGTGATGGTTAAGAAGTATCGTCAAAGAAGAGATCATAGTCTTATGTTAGCAAGTCTCATTCAAATGTCAATTAGGGGCTGTTACCGATACGAGCTTAGATACAAAGTTATCTAATTTTATTATCAAGATACTTTTGAAAATATATGTCTGCATTATGCTACATAAAACTTAAATTAACAGGTTTCAGAAATTAGACGATTCTAATTCAGGTAACAATAGAAAGTTTAACCCATTTCAGTTAAAACAAAGGGGAAGTTCACTCTGACGAAAAATTTATTGTAAAAGTAACAAAAAAAAATTACAAAATGCTGAAGGTTTGCGGAAATTTCATAAATATCAAAATAGCTTTTAAAGTTTCATTTTATTTGCCATTGATTATTCAAATGTAATTTCAATTACAACAGTGAAAAAAGGAAAATGTATGTATTTTATCTTCAGTTTAGCAACAAATTATTTTCAATTCCACTCCTGAAAGAAAAAATAGATTTTAGTCATCATGAACTATTATATAGATGAAAATGATTTTTTTTTTTACATAACATATAGGGGAAACAGCTCGCATACGACGTCAGGAATCAAAACTTAAAATTATAATTATTGTTTAATCTTCATGGATGTTTTTTTTTTTCAAACCTTTGCCAATATTTTTTTTCTGTTAATCTGGGATTTTTTTTTCCGAGGGTGAACTTCCCTTTTAATTTGAATGAGCTTAAATTATTGTTTTAAAAAAAATACTTCAAAAATAACATTAAATACAACTTAGGCCTATATTGAATTTTTACTTGATATTGCAACTTGTACAACATAAAAAACGGTATTTTTCACATTTCATTATTTACTTTTGATTTGATATATATAATATGCGTCAAGGTTAATGGTTTTTTATTGTTGGACCACACGTAAGACCAGAATGACAGACTGAATGTGGGCAACTACATATGTTATATTATGGATACGGAAATAAGTACAACTACTGCTCCTTCTGTTGCATCTATATAGATTATTCCTGCCCGCTGCTCAACTTATGTGCATCTACGGGCACGTGTGTTCTTTCGAACCGTCAACCGACACTCACTTATGTGTGTATTTGCGATGAAGGATACACCGGATCTCACTGTGAAATGGGTACGGAAAATAAACCAGGTCCCTTTGCATAAATGTCACTGTTACGGTAAAATTGACATCCAATAAGAACTACCATAACAACTAATCTGAACAGCCATTCGAAATCAAGGATTTTATTGAAGATACGATTGGATGGAAGATTTACCAAAATATTTACTTTTATGCATCGAGGGCCCCAGAATTTCCTGTTGAAGACATCTACTGTAGGTACCATCCAAAGAAAATGGAGCAAAATATCTTTATTCAGAGTAATTATTAAACGGGAAAGAGTAATGACCACATTTCAACTCAGATGATGTAACTTTAACAACTTTAGCAACGACAAATGGAAAATGTTCCAAGAACAACATATATGATTGTACCCCCCTCCCAAAAGAAATTGTTGATACATGTAGATTCATATAGTGAAAAAAGTAAAATGATTAAGTTTTCTCAAAAGAAGTAAAACAATGAAGTTCTGTCGAAAGGTATGTGCTTTCGAGCCGTCAGTGGAACTCATTTGTGTGTATTTGCGATGACGGATACACAAGATCTTTCTGTGATTGGGTACGGAAAATAAACCAGGCCCCGTTGCATAAATGCTACTATTATTGGAAATTGATCTCAAATAACATATCGTCACAACTTGGACCGTATTTTTTGTAGGAGTGAAGTTGATCTAGCATCAAATAGTTCAACCAATGATTGCCTTCCACCTGATCACTCAGTGGTAGTCTGTAACATTTAGCTTGATTAACCAGGTGACCAAGTATGTTGTTACAAGGAAGCTAAGGATTCTCGACATAGACACATTTATCCCGGAAATGTCGGCTGTGTTGTTATAACATAACTCATAACCGTATAAACTAAGAGGTAACCTGAAATAATACTCACAAGACCTTCTCACAGTTCCCTCCACCGATACAAATACATTTGGTCAAAGAGCCTTTTCCTTTTCTACCCCTGTATTTCGGAATTCTCTACCTTTGAATATCATAGTGAAATCATCCTTCCCTATATTTAAATTTATTCTCCAAACCTACTTATTTTCAAAATAATGTTATAGCTTTTCATTATTATGTGACTTTTATGTATTGATGTAATATGTTATAATTTGTATGACACATTCTAGGTTAAGGGTTTATGTTTAATTGATAATTCAAATAAGGTTTAATGTATAATTTGTATAATTTAGTAATTTAATATTTTTTTTAAATTAAAATTAAGTTTAATGTATAATTTGTATCATTTATTAATTTAATATTTTTAAAGCACATACAGAGTCTCTTGACTAAAATTTCAAATATTATTATTATATTTGAAGGGTATATTTCGTCTCATTAGAATACCACACCGTGTTTGTGGGTGTGCGCGTGACATGTATCGTGGAGGGGAAAGGGGCGGCGCGTTTTTACTACGAGATGGAAATAAACATAATGTTTCCATAACTGTACTCTGAACCGCTCGACATCTCATTTGATATCAATACAGAAAGCATGACATAGCATCTCAACATAAAACGCTTTTATTCTAAAAGTGTTTATGCATAAAAATGTTGTTTAGTGTTAATTCTTCGGGCGAAAACCTCAATCTATACTCCTATTAATATTTGTAATTTCTGAAAAACTGCAAAAACACCAAGCAATCATTTTAACTTTTTGCCTTCATATCAAAGATTTTTTGTAATGTGAAATGTGAATGTCTTGTCCTGTTCTGTTCTGTTTTGTTTTTTGTTTGTGTGTTTTTTTTGTTTTTAGTATTCGTCCTGTCTTGTCCAAGTGATTGTCTGTTCACACACTCCTGAACTCATGGGGTTTTTTTTATACAGCAGGGGTATGATATAATATTTTTTTGTTAATTGTAACATATTAGGCATAAAAAAGCTTGACCCCACTAGTATTCTTTTTCATTGTACAAACCTTTTTAATTTACGATTTTAATGTCATTGATCAAATATATACTTTAATTTACTATTTATTGCAGGGAACCCATGCTAACAAGCTTTGCTTTCCAGTGGGTTCCCTTTTTTCATTTCTGTATATCATATTTTTTGTGTTCTGCTATACATTGTAACTTTTGTTAAATTTTGGAATGAAAAAGAATAAATGCAAAAAATCAATTAATGATTTTTTTTCCATAATCAATCTCAGATATAGATGATTGTAGCCCGTCTCCTTGCATGAATGGAGGGTTGTGTACAGATGGAGTAAATTCCTTTTATTGCACTTGCAGTCCTGGTTACACTGGATCAACGTGTTCAACAGGTCAATACTTTTGTTACTGCCAATACATATTTACGTTTATACATGATATCGATTAAATGATTTACCAGTTCGAAAAGATTTGTGAGACTCCCATTGATATTTTTTATAAGTCAATCACAGATCTTTGGAGGAGAGACCTGCGGGTCATAGTGATTCAGTTCGCTTTTCGCCTCCCAGGCACAGGTGACGCCAAACAAATAATAATAATATTTATTGATATTAATAATTAAAAAATCAACAGTTAAAGCATGTAAATTGCATTTTTTTTCATTTCGAAAACCAATCACATATAAAGATGAGTGTAGCATATCGCCTTGCATGAATGGGAGCTGTGTGCACATGGGGTAAATTCATTTATTGCACTTGCAGTCTCGGATACAACGGCACAACTTGCTCTTAAAAATGTTGGGCAACATACTCTCCACATAACAATTGGTCAAACTTATCAAATTCTGGGTAATTGTGTGTTTTGGGTGAAAACTACACAGTATTGGTTAAAAACTACCCCGAGGTGGATGGTTTTTTTTTACCAATTGTTGTGTAGACAGTATGTTGCCCAACATTTTAAGAGTGTGTGCTTAGTTTTGTTCTCTAAAAACCAGGAAAAGGGAACTCATGATTTTAATTGCCGGCAATAATAAAGCAAAGGGGTAATGTCGAAATATCTACAATGGCTTCCCGCGCACTTTGTTGCATCATCGCATATCCAGGATATACATTTCCGTAATCCGTGAATATTTCATTAAAATACATTTTGTAGTGAATCTAGTCAAATGTTATAATTTAACCGTGAACCAAAACATATGTGTTTCCTTCTTATTTCAGTCATCACCGATTGTGGTCCTGACAGTTGTATGAATGGTGGAACCTGTATAGATGGAATAAGCTCTTACACCTGCGATTGTGTCCCTGGCTTTACTGGCACTATTTGTTCAATAGGTATGATGCTTATCGACTATCAATTTCCTGTTCTGCATTTCATGACCTATAACATCGTCCTCATTTACGTTTATTTTTATTTAAAAAAAAACATTTAAAGGGGTAAAAAAAAATCGAAAATGTTGATCATTGCTCGGCTGAAATCTAAAATGCAAGACTGCATTTTCATTATACCTAAAGTATATTGCAATGATTGTAAAGAAATATAATGGATCAACTAAGTGAAGAAACAATAAGTTTGTCTTACATTTAAAATATGAACTGTTGTGACCCTGACAGTTGTATGAATGGTTGAACCTGTATAGACGGAATCAATTTGTATACTTGCGATTGTTTTATCGTTTTCACTTGAAGTACTTGTTTGATAGGCATTTATCAAATGTTTCATCAGTTTCAAATTCTTAATAGTATGCATTATTCCATCAAAGAAGATTTTACCTTATAATACAACTATTGTATAATTCATTCAGAAATAGAACAAATAATCATTGACTACAACCATGGACCTAAAAGTAATATACACGATTGCTAAACTTTCTGTATTTATATTATGCTTCAAATATACATGCATATTGCAATAAATGTAACCATATCCTATGTCTGAAGCACCATCATTTGTTTTCTTTCTTATATAACAGATATCAACGATTGTGACCCTGACAGTTGTTTGAATGGTGGAACCTGTAGAGATGGAATAAACTCTTACACCTGCAATTGTCTTCATGGTTTCACTGGAAGTACTTGTTCGATAGGTATTTGCAAATTTGTTATCAATCTCAAATTCTAAGTTTTTTTTTATTTAAGCGAAGAAGAATCGACGTAATCATTAATGTGAGTTTTTTTTCGCGTTAGATCTTTTTTTAGCTCCTAATTTATTATGACAAAAGTAGACATTAACCCATCATCACCATCGTCATCATCAACGTCCTCAATTAACTAATAATACAACTGTCATATTGTTGAAGTAATGTGCGTAATTGCTTGACTATTTACATTCAAATATGCATGCATTTTCAATGACTGAAATCAAATACAATTGAGAAAATGAGCAAAGCAATAAGTGTTCTGTCTTTATCAAATACAGATATCAACGATTGTGACACTGACAGTTGTATGAATGGTGGCACCTGTAGAGATGAAATAAACTCTTACACCTGCGATTGTGTCACAGGATTCACAGGTTCACTTTGCTCAACAAGTAAATAATAATTCATTTCTTTATTTGTACCCCTTTTTTTCAAAATTAGTGTTGATTGGAATGAATATAGATTGTTTCTCTGGGATCTACAATATGCCATTTTAATTCCCTTTTGAAATATGTATTACAATGATTAAAATACGAAACATAAAGACAATAACCGTTGGGATACTAAGTCCGTCTGTCTGTCTTACATACAGATATCCACGATTGTGGCGCTGGCATTTGTACGGACGATGGAACCTGTAGAGATAGAATTAACTCTTACACCTGCGATTGCTTCCTATATATGATATTCGAAGGACTTAAAAAAATCGAACAAATAAGTAAACAATTTTGTGTTCTGTGTTATATTACAGATATCAACGATTGCGACGCTGACAGTTGTATGAATGGTGGAACCTGCAGAGATGGAATAAACTCGTACACCTGCGATTGTATTCTTGGCTTTACTGGGAGTATTTGTTCGACAGGTATTTATATCAAATTTTTCATTATTTTATAATTATGCATTTCATGCTTTATTTAATTGTAGGAAATTCAGTTTCGTTAATTATTGACATAATTATCCTGTTTCATTGTCTTATTATCAACAAATACACCTATGGGTTATACTGATGTTACATTTTAGTGTGTCTCATTGCTAATCTGATTGCATTTAAATTCTCCTTTAATTACATAATAACTGAAATCAACTTTTGGTTAGCCAACAAGTATTGCACTAATTGTGTATGTTATTAATCGCAGATATCGACGATTGTAGTTCTGAGAGTTGTCTGAACGGTGGAACCTGTAGAGATGGAATAAACTATTACACCTGCGATTGTGTTCCTGGCTTCACTGGAAGTATTTGTTCGATAGATATTCACCAAATTTATCATTGATTTCAAATTTTAAAAAGCAAAATTCAGTCGAAAAGGATTCAACTTCAATGTCCTGTCTCATTGGGTCGTATATCTTGTCTTCTTAATAAAAGGATATATGACACAATTAAATGTACAAAGATGATATTTCCAGTATAATGCGGATCATTGCTATTCTGATTGTATTCACAATCTGCATCAGATATATATTGAACATTTTAAGCTTTCGCCTCAAGCAAGCACTAAATCACGCAATATTTTCATTTTTTACGTCTTTCATCTGAAACCCTCGATCAATCATGCAAACAGTCAAAATGCATCTCTTCAACAACACAAACAACTTTCAACGTACTGACACAACAATGAAGACACCCAAACATTAATTTTTTTAAAACCTTCACTGTCATCTGCATGTGCAAATTTTAAAGAAATGGAGACTGGTTAGAAAACAAAGATTGTTGCAACATTTCACGTCTGACTTTACCCTATATTCAGAGGAAATGCACATTTTATGAATACATAATCACAGCAAATGGCACAGATCATTGTAAAGAAGAAAGACAAACCTATTTGACAATATCATTTTTTTTTTCTGCAACAAAGACAAAGAAGATAGCCCTCAAACTTCAGTTGCAGAACTTTTTTGAGTGGTTCGTGTATGACTTCCATGTTCCATAATACTCTGAATATATATTGAGAGTTTAGAGCGTGTTTTAGCATGTGCGTATTCAAAGTGGCTTTGACAATTGCTCGTGCGATAGTTTGCGATCATTTGGTCACAATATACGTTGCACAAAATCGAAACGGTTGTAAGCAGCCGCACCACCAATCGTGAAAGGGCTTAAATCAATTTTCTTTAACTGAACTCAAATTAATGCTCATTGTTCTACCTCACAGATTTCAACGAGTGCAGTCCTGACAGTTGTTTGAATGATGGAACCTGTAGAGATGGATTAAACTCTTACACCTGCGATTGTGTTGCTGGCTTTACTGGGAGTATTTGTTCCATAGGTATTTGCAAAATTCCATATTATCATAATTGCACATGTCATACATTATTCAAGTAAAAGAAATTCAGCTTCATTATTTATTGCAAAATTCAGTTTCACTAGGTTGCTTACAATGACTTAAATCTTGTCTAATATAAAATTGAATAAAATAAAGAATAGATTATACAATGTTGATATTACTCAAATCAGGTGCATCATTGCTAGACTGATTCCGCTTTTGATATTAAATCTTCTGAAATCGTATTCCATTGACTATAATACGGGATAGTATTTGTTTTTATCTTTATACATTACAGATATCAACGATTGTGACACTGACAGTTGTATGAATGGTGGAACCTGTAGAGATGGAATAAACTCTTACACCTGCGATTGTGCCCCTGGCTTTACAGACGCACTTTGCTCAACAGGTAAATTGTATATTTTTTCCTACCCTTTTTAGTGCTCGGTAAAATGAATATGGATTTCCTGAATCCAGTATCTTCTAACTCTCGGATCTCAACTGAACTAATATCAGTGCTAATTAGACAAATACACTTTCATCTACAGTCTGTGCGTTCCCAAGAAAAACTCTACACTTTTGAAATGGCTGTCAAATAAAAATATACATATATCACTTTGGCGAAAACACCTACTTATATGAGAGCAAATAAAGTCAACTTTCAAATGAAACCAAAAATTGGGCACTACCCACTTAAACAAAGGGTATGAAAATAAGGCTGGGCAGGATTTAGCCCTCCAATTTCTGTCTGTTTTTGAGAGGCAAATCCTTTGAAACTTTCAAAGTTAAGAGTGATGTGATAAATTAATTATAAATCGTGACCAGTTTTGGTTGTTTAAGCAAATTGCAAAAATTATTAAATTGAACTTTAATGCATGAACACCAATTGCACTTTTTTGGGCAGCATTTTCACTTTATCATGTGGATCTCAGCAATGTATTCTGCGGAGTCGGGAGAGTAGGGGGTGAAATAGGACTTAGGTGGGAAAAGTAGGTTGATGGAATAAGGGTCAACAGAGCATGTAGCCCCCCCCCCCCCCTCCCCCACTTCCCTCTCTCCCGCCCTCCCCGTCCTGTTGAGAGACTGATTGATATTATATGTACGCATGAACAGTGGCGTACCGTGGGTCACGGCATTGGGGGGGCACCAGCAAAAATTTTGAGTCACTAAGTGAGCGCGCGAAGCGCGCCCAGTTGCCAGGTATACCTAATAGAGACATTTTAAGGACAGTGGCATTAAACGGATATGTCTCTCACTGGTCAAATAATGCGAGCGCGAAGCGCGAGCTTAAAATATTTAAAATTTTTGATATTTAGACCTAAAAAGGGACATTATAATCAATCTTTTGTAATGATGATATGTACCTGTCTCGCTAAATAATGCGAGCGCGGAGCGCGAGCTGAAATTTTTGTAAATATTGACCCCCAAACAGGAAGATTTTAAGGACTATATTTTAGGAATCCATTAAGTGTATACACATCTCACCATAGTCATCTTATGCGAGTGCCAATAAGCGCTTGCTGATTTTGTTAGAATTACATCTTAACCTGCACATAAAGCACTTGTAATCATTATTAACATATTCAAATCTTGCGAGCGCGAAGCGCGAGCTGAAAATTTAGGAAATTCAGACCTGAAGAGGGGCATTTTAAGGCTTGTTTGTAGAAATTCACGAAGACCATACGTAGTTCACTAACCAAATGATGCGAGCGCGAAGCGCGAGCTGAAAATTTTTGATATTCAGATTAGAAAGAGGGACATTTAAGGACTGATTCTAGGAATTCATGGAGAGCAGACATATTTCACCAATCCACTACTGCGAACGTAAGCACGGAAAGGAAATGTTTTATTTCAAGACCTTAAAATGGGGCAATCACTTTAAGTAGTCATGAAAAAGAAGCATAGGGCCTACTATTGTACATAAAACAATAACTCGAAGTGCGAGGAAATATATTTTGCAGTTTGGTGTATATTGACTTGAAAACGGGAGGTTTTAGTATAACAGGATTATATATCTCGGTAAACAGACAATGCGAGCACCAGGAACAATGAAGACATACATGTGTAGGCCCTGAGCGAATTATGTTTCATAAAGTTATGAAAAAAATGTTTCTTATGTAAATAACATAACATAATTATGATGAACAATTATAATGAACAATAATGTCTTCTTTCCCACTTCGTTTCTCTTCCTTACTCCCTCTTTTTCTCCTTTTCCCCGTGTTTTTTTTTTTTTTGGTCAGCCGATTGGGGGGGGGGCACGTGCCCCCCCCCCCATGCCCCCCCCCCCCCCCCGTAGTTACGCCACTGCGCATGAAGTCTAGAGCAGAATGTTGATTTAACGATACATTCTGAAAAGTCGGGCATCAGCTTTTACCTGTCAATAATTTAATTAATAAATCAACTCAATCAATGTGCAGTGTGATCAAACATTCATTTTTTTCAACAAATAATTATTTCATGAATGATAACAATCAGTCAATTTCTTGGTAATCATTCAGTGAAGAACAAAAATTACTATCAGTCACCGGTCACTAGGCAGTTAAGTTTTGAATAGGCTACCATCAAGGAAGTGAGACAGAGAGAGAGAGGGAGCCGGGGAAATGGAGGTGTACATTTAACTTATAATTTGTAAAAGGGCACAAAGAAGAGGAATGCTCTTTTAACCAAGTCTTACCATATCTCGCCCTCGGCTTGCTTGTAACAGGTACCATTACATTACTACGACTCTGTCGAACACACTGCTGATGTCCTCAAGATAAACTTAAAATGCTGCACTAACGTTACAATTCCTGTTCACTCATGCATTAAATTTCAATTTAGTAACTTAAGAAATTTAATTGCCTAAGAAACCAAAACCTATCACACTCATTAATTTAGCATAACACACTGCAAGTTCCAAAGGACTAACCTCTCAAAAACTAAAAGGTTGATTCCTGCCCAGCCTAGCCAAGCTTAGTTTCTCAGTAGGAGGGAAGGGGGAGTGGTAGAGATGGAGGGAGGGTTGGCTGAATGTACTGTTGACCGTTATCCAATCAACCTACTTCACCTGTTTAAGTCATACCCCCCCCTCCATTCTCCTGACTCTCATGAACACATTTAATTACTGAGATCCACATTATTCAGTCAATATGCTGCACTAAAAATTGCAATTCATGATCACTCATGCGTTATATTTCAATTTAATAACTCATGAAATTTTATCAAACAACAAACTGATCAATTCATCATGAAAGCCTAATCTTTGAAAGTAAAAAAAAAAAAAAAAAAGAAGGCTAATTCCTGCCCAGTCTCATTTTCATACCCCTGGTTTGACATGCTTGAGTGGGCAGTGTTCACTCAAGCATGAATGGATTTCCAACTTTTCGGGTGTCATTTGAAAGTTGACTTTATTGGCTTTCAATATGTATAAGTTTTTTCCCCAAAGTGATTTTTTTATTTGGCAACCATTTCAAAAGTGTATTGTTTCTTGGGGGAAGCAATGTAGGTAACAAAACAATTCATAAACTGACATCCGCTGCGAGTTTTTATTATCTGTTTTTATACTACGGCAGACTTTTCTGTTTTCATGACATTTCAATTTAATCTAAAGCACTCAATCAACATGGGGTGAAGTAATTATTTTATCTGCAAAAAATAAGCAACTAATTACCATATGTATATATATATATATATATATATAATTTTTTTTGGCTTAAAAAGGGGTTCTTGGGAATATCTGTGCACTCGCTCGAGGTTGTCTATGGGCAAAAGGAAAGCAATTGGTCAATACTATTTTCAAATATCAACGATAATTGTCTCGTGCAAATAATTACATCAGTGCCCTACCAAAACGCTAATTTCTGCATTATCTGTATTCTACTGTATTAACTTCTGGTGATGACTAAAATAAAATATAATTTAGCCAATGGTTAAATTTGTAAGTCTGTCTATTTTACATTACAGATATCAATGATTGTGACCCTGACAGTTGTATGAATGGTGGAACTTGTAGAGATGGAATAAGCTCTTTCACCTGCGATTGTGTTACTGGCTTTACTGGAAGTACTTGTTCAATAGGTATTTGCCAAATTCTAATGTTTAAACACTTGTTTAAGGAAAAAATAATTGACTTTATAATTACTGCGAGGTACTGTCCCGTTTGGGTTGTTGTTATTATTTTTCTTTTGGTTTTTATTATAATAAGACAAAAATACGAGTGACTCCATTATTATCATCGTCATCATCTCCATCAATTGGATGATTATAAAACGGCAATATAACCAAAGTAATGTTCGTAACTGCTAGATGTTGTGTATTTACATTAAAATATACATGTACATATATTCCAATCACTGAGATCAAATGTAATAGAGGAAATGAGTAAAGCAATTATGTTCTGTCTTATATTACATATACTAACGTTTGTGACCCTGACCGTCGTTTGAATGGTGGAACCTGTACAGATGGAATAAACACCTTTACCTGCGACTGTATTATTGGCTTTTCTGGAAGTATTTGTTCGATAGGTACTTGCAAAATTTGTCAGTACCAAAGCGATGGCATCAGTTGCCATGGTGTCATAGCGGCCTGGTTCTAAACAAAACAAATAAATCGGGGGCTGTTTCATAAAGCTGTTCGTCAGTTAGGAGTGACTTTATGAACGACTGGTGATCCTTTCTTACGCGCTAAACCATCGCCAATTTATTAGCATTTACCACAAGTCGCTCTTAACATACGAACAGCTTTATGAAACGGCGCCCTGTTATGACTCTCAGAATGATGGTAACAACCAGGGACAAAACACATCACCATTTTTTGCAAAATACAAATGTGTATAGACGATCGTGCATCTGCGACTCAGTTTATATAGGGCTCACAGGCCTAATTCATTTCCCATAGACTCGTGTGTTAAAGTGGCACTTAAAAATAATTCATAAAAAATAAGGAGGAAATTCGAGGGTTGAATGTTTACTACCAGTGGATAGGATAAATGTATGACGTTCCATATCTGACCAGAAAAGGGTACCTCGACCGGCTCATTTTAAAAATAAATCAGCATTTATGAAGACTACACCTGACGGGATCAATTTCATCACTTGAGAGAGTAAAATGGCCCTAATTCTTCCGCCAGTAAAAATATAGTTCCATAGTGGTGATATATCTGTCCAATTTGGAAAAAAGGAAGTTCAGTAGGTACCCTCCCTAGAATCAGTGTTAGATTGTCAGTCATATTCATTCATTTTTGTCAATCAGCAATATCAAATTTAAAAATTGGCTCGAATGAATATCTTTTGCCTACCAGTTGTGATTAGGCCCGTGCAACCATATGGTTTGTTCTCGTGTCATCGTGATGTCACACTCCGGTACTCTATTCCATATTATACATTGCATGCATCATTTAAGAGCCGGGGATTCAACTTCAATTCTTCATTATTGCAATATCCAGTTACATCAGATCTTGTTTATCTTGTCTTATTCGAAATAAGAATTACAAAAATGGATTATACTTCTCTTTAAGGACGTTCCACAGTTATGTTTGTGCGCATTATGATCTGCGCATAGTTTACACTCTGCGCGCTGACGTCATGAATGAACAGGTGATTAATTAGCTGCAGGTTTGAGCTGATTTTTCTCATCTTCTGCACTTTGATTGCAGATCCTATGTGTTATTTCATGAAACTAAAAATTTGAATTATTCCATGGACCATTCAAAAAAATTTCTCTACAATTTCAAAATACTTTACTCTGCAGTGCTGCCAAGAATCACGAATATTACCCCGAGTTTGAATAAATGGTAGAGTGGTTTTGATTTTTCTTCACATAGATACAAAGCATTCGGCTCATTTTTGGTGTTTTAAAAAGCACATTTGCTCTAATAAAAATGCTGATAGTTTAAAAAGAAGCACATGAACCCCTATTTTTTAATGTTTGTACCTCTTAGGTATACCTTCCTCTACAACTCTGCACAGTTTGGTGAAAATGACATGGATTTTGAATAAAGTGCAGCATATGTTGTACGTTTGTAGTTTGTTACTGAAATTTCACATTTTTTAGATTGGGATTTTGTTATCTTTTACGCCATTTTTAAGAACTGGCAGTGCTGTTAAACTTAAAATTGCAAACAAATAGCCCTATAAATAGATTCTCCATTCTAATGATACAAGTATTAACTCTCTTGCGAAATTTGATGACTTTTTCATGTATTTTGACTGAGTAATAGAGGTTTAAACTCATTGTAGTAATCTTGGGCGGTCTAAAAATGCCAAATTCGTTTGAATGCGCAATTCTTAAGAATATCAATTTGGGTGAACTTTGAAGCTCTAAAGCAAAATATCAAGCACATGGAACTATGTTAATTTTTGCATATTTCGAATATTAAGGTTCTAAAATATCTATGAGCAAAGTTTGGTGAAAATGACATGGATTTCACTTTAACTGTGGAACGTCCTTAAATACTAAACAGAAGTTAACTTTTGGTTTGCCAACAAGTACTGCACTAATTTTCCCAGATATCAACGATTATGGTCTTGTCATTCAAGAATCTGTAGATATGGTATAGACTATGTCACTTCTCATGCTTTTGATTGTGTTCCCGGCTTTACTGGAGGTACTTCTTCGTTTGGAATTTGCCAAACATATCATCAATTTAATTTTACACACTTACACGCATTATTAAAGCGACGGAGTTTCAACTTCATTGATTATTGAAATATCCTGTCTCGTGTGGTTGTTCCTTTTCCTTGTTTGTATACAAATTGAGTATCCAATGGTTCCAAAGTGAAGTCATTATTGTTAGACTAAGTTAGATTTATCTGCTTCATTTATATATAGAGACACACACACGCATATTATAAATATTAAAATGACTGTAAAAGTAATGTAGCCTACACGTATTGCACTGATTTTGTTTGTTTTTCATCACAGATATCAACGATTGTGTTCCTGACAGTTGTCTGAACGGTGGAACCTGTATAGATGGAACAAACTCTTACACCTGCGATTGTGTCCCTGGCTTCACTGGCGCACTCTGCTCAACAAGTAAACGATAATCTTTTGTCTTTATTTGTTATTTTGTCATAAAGAGTTTTGAATGAATTGAATATAGATTTCGTGACTTCTAGGTATCTTCATGACCCCGATTGAACTAATAACAACATTGGTTGAATAACAAAGAATCGTTAGAAAAAATATCCCTGGAACACTTGATAAATGTAAATCTAAAAAACCCAATCATAATTCGTTGAAGCAATTATTTTTTACTGCGGAAATAAGCAATCAAATGAAAAGAAAAAAAGAGCAGGAAAACAGGCTAGGATTGGAGATATATATATCTGCATGTGCATGAAATAGTCTCTGGACAAAAGGATGCAATTTGATGTTTCTCAAATATCAATAAGGATGTTGTCTCGTGCGAATCATTGCGTCGTTGCTCGACCAAAATGCACATTAATATTTTAAGTTTATCTCGAGTCGCAGTGACTGTAACCAAATATAATAGATCCAGTGACTAAAGTGCTGAGCTTGTCTTACATTACAGATAACAATGATTGTGACCCTGACAGTTGTATGAACGGTGGAACCTGTAGAGATGGAATCAACACCTTTACCTGCGATTGTGTTTCTGGCTTCACAGGTGCACTTTGCTCAACAAGTAAATGATAATTTGTATTCTTTATTTGTACTATTTTAAAATGAGTGTTGGTTGGATTGAATGTGGATTGTTTCCACTGATATCTTCTATACGATATTTTTTTCAATGCTTTTTTTAGGCATTACAGTGATTATGTTACAAGACAATAGCCATTGGGTATTAAAAGGCACTATGTTTGTCTGCCTTATGTACAAATATTAAGGATTGTTGACCTGACACTTGTATGAATGGTGTATAGAGGTGGAATAAATTCTTACACCTGTGAATGTGTTCCCAGCTTTACTGAAATAATTAGTTCAATCATGTCAATAGGTAATTGCAAAATGTATTATCAATTCCCCCTACAAAAAAAAATCAAAGTTGATTGGTTTTCATATTTTTAACAAAATATCGAATAATTATATAACGGTAATATCTCCGAAGAAAATGTGCGTAATCGCTAGACTTCTTGTAGTTACTTTGTGATTCACATATACATATGCATAACAATGAATAACCCAGGAGTTACACTGTCAGTTTTACCGTCTAATATTACAGATATCAACGATTGTGACTCTGACAGTTGTACGAATGGTGGAACCTGTATAGATGGAATAAACTCTTTCACCTGCGATTGTATTATTGGTTATACTGGCAGTATTTGCTCGATAGGTATTTGCAAAATTTCATATTATCATAATTGCATATTTCATACATTATTCAAGTTAAATAATTTCAACTTCATTTTTTATTGCAAAATTCAGTTTAACTAGGTTGCTTACATTGGCTAAAATCTTCTCTAACATAAAATTAAATAGAATAAAGAATAGATTATACAAAGAAGATAGTACTGAAATCAGGTGCACCATTGCTAGCCTGATTCTGCTTTTAATATTAAATCTTCTGAAATCGTATTCCATTGACTATAATACGGGATACTATTTTTTTCTCTTTTAAATTACAGATATTAACGAGTGTGGTGCTGGCAGTTGCTTGAATGGTGGAACCTGTAGAGATGGGATAAACTATTACACCTGTGATTGTGTTCCCGGCTTTACAGACACACTTTGTTCAACAGGTAAATGGTGGTTTATTTCTTGATTTATATTTTTTTTAGATAATCACTCCTAAAACAAAACAGTCATATTGTCTAGTCCAGGAGCCAGATGGGTGCAACTGATAATGATAACCGATGATACTAATGATACCAATAATGATACAAATGATTTTCAAATTCTGTCCTCATTTTCATGTGAAACAGAGTTTTATTCTTTTTTGAGATGTAGTGTTATCATAGTTTTATAACATCAATGACCCAGTCAAGCGACGGAGTTGTACTATTGTGTGGGAAATAAGGGTAACTTAAAAAATGTAAAAACCTCATAATTTTACAACCGATATTGATGAAATTTTCACCGTCTTGCTAATCCGATTTGTCTCTATTGAATCAAGTCAACCTTTTCTGGGATAGTATTATAATCAATGCACCATGTAGTAAAGGGGCTTTTGTAATGACAAGTAACCCTTCGTTATTACGTTCAAACATTTTCAACTTTCAGTTGAATTGTATGTACCATCACGGTAGGGATATCAAGAAAGAATAATTTAGGTAATTTTAAAGCCGTATCATTGACTAACATGGCTTGTTTGGCGATGGCCAAATTTCTACAGTAACGGTCGCATTTTCATAAAACGATGACTGGAATTGATGTACATAAATAGATAATCACCGTTCTTTTCTTTCACACTGTTTTTCTTTTTCATTGCTTCTATTATTTTGCTCACTGTTCGGTGCTACTTTGCAGATATGAATGAATGTGCATCAGATCCTTGCATGAATGGCGGAACCTGTATAGATGAAATCAACTCATTTGTGTGTGACTGTGTTCCTGGCTATACTGGAAGCATGTGCTCATTGCGTAATTATGAATTCATGATTTCCAAGCACGTTTTAAATAAGATTCTCTCAATCAACTACACGGTAACACACAGATTTAAACATTTTATTGTTTACTTACTATTGTTATCATTTCTTCGGCAGAGAAAAATTACAAAAAGCAACACATTTCAGTATAAACATTACACGAACAGAACAATATCAACCATTTGAACGCCTGGGACAGAAAGAGTTAACTAAAATACTGTGGCATAAAGCCTCTTGTATCAATTCTATAGGTTTACTAAACAATAATAAAGTACTATTAGTGTAGAAGGATGTAACATGCGACATGAGTATTCGAAAACATGTAACTGCAGATATAAAACTACGACTCGCAGGCGCGTAGCCAGGGGGGGCGGTGGGGGCGGTCGCCCCCCCCCCCAAAACGTCCCCAAAAAGAAAGAAAAAGGGAAAAGAGAGGAGAAAAGGAAAAGGGAAGGGAAGAAAGGGAAAAAAGGTAGCTTTGGGTTTTTTTTCCTTTTAATTTTTTTTTTCTCAAAAGAGAAACTCCTTCACTCTTGCTCTAAATTTATATATGAATTTAGCTTCCGCGCTGCGCGCGGTTAAATGACAATATTGAAGTTCTCCATTGTTTCCCCCACCCTTTCTCTAACCCTGTTTTTCCACCTCAGCTATATGTGTTTCTTGCCAGTTAAAGTTCAAATGTATACATTAGGGCATGGAATTAGAGTAAGGTTAGGCCGAAGTATATGAAGTTATCTTTTTTTTTTGTGATCGCGCAACTTCTGGTCGGGTCGGCTCCGGGCGGGTAAAATCTTTATATCAATTTCTGCCATCACCTCCATAAAGTCAACTTCTCCCGCTTTTCAGCTCATTACTAAACAACCATAATTTTGGAGCAAACCGGTTTCTAATTTAAAAAGAGGAAGGTATAAAATTCGTGTCGTATTAAATAAAAAAGTACAATAATTTTTTATCAAATTCTATTAAACTTCATGTCATTTCCCTGCACATTCATCTCCTGTCCTGTTTTGCGCCCTCAATTTGAAATTTTGAATGACACTTAAGTTTCTTTATAATTCAAAATGAAGCGCTTTAGGGTAGGTCAAAGAAATTAGGCATCCTTTTTTTATATAATTTCAATAAATCACAGAAGTTTCAACTTTTTGCGCACTATTTTCCTTGTAATGAAGTTCAATAATCTTAGAAAATAAATTGAATTAGAGCCGATGGGGTATTAGAGATATCTGCATTTGATGAAACGTCCGCCCTTTGAAATTTCAGAGTTTCATTGCTCTGCGCGAGGAGGAATATCGTCCTCCCGGCATATACACCTCTTCTCCTCTGTTTTGCGAGTTAAAGATATGCACTGTCGCTAAATTGTTTGTAATCAAATCTGATCTTTCCAAGGGAAGTATTCAATATATCTTTGAGAATACCCTTTTCTCGGGACCCTTTTCATGGCAAAAAAATTGATAAAACGCTTTAGCTTCCGCGCTTCGCGCGGGGTTATTATTATTTTAATTTCCTCCATTGTCTTCCTTTCTTTGAGCGTTCACAATCACTTTTAAAAACAGGGTTCAAAATCACAATATAGTCAACTGAATTAGAGCTGATATAGGTACTAGAGACAAGAGAGACGGCTCCTTTTCATTTTAATCTATGAAACACCAAAAGCTTCGCGCTTCGCGCGGGAGGGGGGAAACTCGCCCTCCCTGCACCCACCCCCTACGGAGCGCGCTTCGCGCGCTCTGTAAGTGTTGGCACGCTTCGCGTGCATTCACCGCCCCCTCCAAAATGAAATCCTGGCTACGCGTGAAGATTAACTTAATGCAAGTGAAGGAAAGATGAGTGATAGCCATATTTCTTCCACACTTATGAACACTAAATTCTAATTCAGAAAAAATACAGGAAAAACAGGAGTTGAAACATCCTGCAATTAAACATACTTCGCGGCAATATTTGAATGAAAGACATCCTTAAACCGTCTTCATAACAATACAAAGAAAGAAATGCGCATTCAATCAAATAAATGTATATCTTACTAGCAAATGGAAATTAAACGAAAACTGAACGTGATGAAGAGAGAGAGAGAATGCGGGGAAGAGAGAGAATATACAATATATTATTTGCTGTAGAGTGTGGACTTAGTACATGTAGTTGCTTTATTGAAGTTTAGTTAAGATAGGTTGGTACGGATCAACGAAAAAAGAGGGCAGCAACACACTGCAGTGTAGTTAGGAAGGTCCACTCCGCTCAGATTTTGTGACCACTTAAGCTCCGCCCTCACTTAGCGCCTTTTTGGGGGGGAGGGGGAGATTGTAGATGTTGGGTTTTTTTTTTCAATTTTATTATTTTTCATGGATAATGAGATCTCCAAGACATAATTTTGTACATTTTTTTAGGATTGTTAATTCATTTTTTTAAAGAAGAAATAAAAAAAAGTAATCATGATTCTTGTAGTTTGCACATCAATGAAATACATAGTCTGATTACATTGCATTTCCGGTTTTTCTGCTAAATTTCGCTGCCTCTACCAAAACTTCACCAGCCAGCACCAAAGACAATAACTTGAGCTTCTGGCATGGCCGTGCCAAAACTTGCCGGGACACATCGGTGCGCGTACTGCGTAAAGGCAATGCTGGCCGCACTAGAATGGCTGGCATACAGGATATATCGACGCGACTCGACTTAGCCAGACATTGACTTGAAAGATATAAACTTGATTTGTCATTGATTTAGCACTAAGGCAGTTGAGCTCCGAAAAAAATGTCCAAGGTTGAAATCCTAATTTTCATTTTCCGTGTAGATTGGAGTCTAAGAATTAAATAGAATTATGTGTTATATGACACCTAGATAGATCCTTGTGATTAGATTGGTTGTTTGATATCGTTCATTCAGCCCATTTTGCAATGACGTCATCAACCGTGCAATTTTGGATCCATACGATTTTGTCCATTGCACTCGCGCACTGAGACTGCATGCAACTGAAGCAAGCCCCCGAAGCTACCGCCATTTTGTTTAATCCATTAGAAGTTAAAATAATCCCTCATTAATATTAATTTCGTACGATGCTCCCTCATCAACTGTGGTTTTGTGCGTGTATTAGACAATACGCACATCAGCGCAATGACAAAGGTCAACTTGGCAAATTCATTAATGTATTCATTTTGTTTAATACGCGCCCGTGACGCGAAGGATTCAGCGAATCAAGCAAGCGCAAATCTGAGACGATACGCTGCGCTCTATAAAGTATCGATATCACAAGCGATATCACTTAAAAACAAAGCATTGTTTGTATTGCGTCTTATAGGCCTTTGCTAATTCCAAAAGGGAAGATGCAAAGAGTAGATCAAGTCGTGATTAGGTAAAGAGGTCTCTAGTGCTTTTGCCATCCCTAAATTGTCACATGTTAAGATATACAGCAATCTTAATTTTTAACAAATGTAAAGAATCTCGACTCTAAATTATAGCCGGCAGAGGCCGCGGAAAGATCAAAGGGGGCTGTTGTACTGACCCCAAAGTTTTTGTTTTGGGGGGCGGGGGTGGGGGCAAAACATGGTTATTACAATTTGATGGTAATTTTCACTGGTTGAGACTATGGTTACTGAAAAAATAACTGTCACCACTTAAAGAGTACATTTCGAGAAGCAAAAAAAAAATTAATGGATCCCCGTGCGTTCTTTCTTCATCTGGCGTCCGTTTCATAATGAATACAGCTATTTAAACATTGCTATTATTGTGATTACCGTGGTAACCTTAATTATGATTGGGTGGTTATACCATCGTAGTTACCATACTTGTAACTAATGATGAAACGGGCCCCAATTTATCATGTTTAATACGTTTCCTGTCCCCTTTATTCTCCAGCATTTCTTACTTTTTTTTTTTTCATTTAATCATTTTCCCACTCAAAATTATTTTGTGCCGCCTTTCTCCTACATAATATGTAGAGCTCATTTTTAAAAGGGGTTAGGTCCATTTTTCATCAAACTTGATTTTTATGTCTTAATGTATAGATTTTTAGTAGCTATATTTGATGATACCATAGAAAAGTTGAAATTCCTATCAAAAAGTGAACTAATATGGCAAAGAATAATCACTTTTTTTTCAAAAGGGGTTAGGTCCATTTCAGTTTAGTTGCAAAAGGGGTTAGGTCCACACAGACTTTTTTTGGAAAATAATATCTTAAAAAATATGAAGACAAGTAGATTTCTTTTATACCCAATTTTATGTTCTCATGGTAGGTTATCATGAAAATTCAGTTTCGCATAAGAATACTGCAATATTGGAGAATTAAAAAAAAATATTTTCTTGGAGTGGACCTAACCCCTTTTGCAACTAAACTCTTCTGAATAACTCATTTGTCAAAAGGGGTTAGGTCCATTTTTCATATATTTTATTGTTTTCTGTCTCTAAACCTCTAAATTTTCAGTCACTCTGATGATACCAAAGAAAATTTGAAATTCAATTAAAAACGTGAATGGAAGTGGCAAAAAAAAAATCACTTTTTTAATCAAAAGAGATTGGATTCACTTCAATTTACTTGCAAAAGGGGTTAGGTACACAATTATATTTTTTCTAAAGTATATAGAAAAAAATTGAAGACAGGTAGATTTCCTTTATACCCAATTTTATGATCACTGTTCACATGATAGAGTAGTACATCATGACAATTTAGTTTCTCATAAGAATATTGCAATAAGTGAGAATAAAAACATGGTTTTTTCTCGGAATGGTCCAAAGTGGCCCTAACCCCTTTTGCAACTAAACTCTTCATATATTTCCTTTTTCTTTTCCCACTTGTTATCTGTCTCCTGGTTTCCATAAATCTCGTCTTATTTCTCTTCCACCCCTTCTGTTCATACTTCCCACATTCTAGCTCTCTTACCACCCCCCTCTAAATTATCTCTTCATATGTGCCCCTCCATTTCTCTCTCATCTCTTTTCAACCCACTTTTCATCACCCTTTCCCTCTCTCGATCTTCATCTCATTTTGAATTTTGCCAATTCCAAATCCCTTTCATTTTAGCTCTGTACAAATACTATATGAACACAAATGAAAGACATAAAGGAATTATCTGGTTAGTGATGAATTTTATTAATTAGCCATAAAAATATATCACATTATCAGAGGATTAAGCTTTACCTTTTTTTAAGCGTATGTTAATACTTTGAACCAAAATAATTGTTTTTGTGTATGCTGGGGCAGCGATCCTGGGGAGGGAGGGGGGCACAGTTCCCCCTACTTCTTGAAGCACTGAAAAGTGCCTTGTTATGCAAGAAAAATGCCCCCTCACGAACGTGTACTGTGTCCCTTTCACCTGACGAGAACCTGTTTTAGGTGTTACCAAGAGCTCTTCCTTGTATGCCAAAAATGCCCCCCCGGAACGTGTTATGTGCCCTTTCATCTGAGGGCCCGTTTCATGTGTTAAAGAGTGCCCCCTCGCTTTCTTGTAAGTGCCCTTTCTCGAATCACTGCCCCCTTTTACCCAAGAAAAGTGCTCCTAAAAAACTTGTTCTGTGCCCCTTTCACCTGAGAAGGACCCGGTTTATGGTCACCATGACGATTTCCCTTTGAAACAAGAAAACCATATTCGATAATATACAGTACTTATGAAGGAAATCCTTTGTGCATTAAGTTTAATAATTCATGAGTGGGGGTATATAAGCAGTTTCGTACAGATGGAGGGGGGGCTTGAGGGACTCTTGCCCCCCCCCCCCCCCCCAAAAAAAAAAATAAAAAATAAAAAAATAAAAAAATCACGACCAAGAAAAAAGAGAAAAGGAAAGAAAAGGGTGAAATGTATCAAAATTTTGACTATGCCCCCCACTTTCAACTTCACTCCGCCGCTCCTATTTGTATGTTTATAGCTTCTCCTTTTGCAACCAGTTTTATTGAAAATCAACAAGAAATTTCATACGTCAAGAATTTGGGGTTGTGATAATAATTTTTTTGTTGTTGAAAAATTGGACTTGGAAATTTTTTTTTTCCATCTTCATCAAGTGGTTCCTAAGTCAGACTCTTCAATGTTGAATTGTTGGATTTCTTGAATGAAAACATCTGTTACACCAGTCCTGCAGATTGAAAAAATAGAGAAAGAAAATCAATGAATTTAAATTAAAATTGTCGTGATTTATAAAACATGTTTGAAGAAAAGTGAGACTATACATATATATGTTTCTTCAACACATCTTACTTCTACTAATTATAAACTTGTACTTCTATAAAGCATATCACTTAAACCTGCTCTATGCAGTTTACATACAACTCTCCATTATAACTACATGTACTCTATGAAAAAATATCAGAGATTTCTCATAAATATGAATATATGAATCAACATATGTAAATTATATAAATAGTTAGAATTAAAGTTGATATGTTTTGTTGCACATAATATTTTGATCTGTGATTAAAAACGACACTAACTATAATCTAAAAACAAAATTAAAATGGGTTTTTCAAAGGCAGGTCTATTTGTTCAAAAAACTGTGAACAACCTCCATTATTAAAAATATTCACTAATTAACTCACTCATATAACTGCTGTAGGTTGTATTTCTCGTTGTGGTCTAGTCGCCGTTCTATTAGGCCTACTTCACCAATTATTTATCATCATCAATCACCTCCATGGAAATTGTAAAACTGCATCATCCTATGGGACAAAATGTAAAATAACAAGATTTAAAAAAAAATCGTAAATCTACATATATGAAATTTGAATATTACACTAAAGAATGAATAAAATGAATTTTGTAAATATGAAGAATAAATATTACTTTGTTTATAAACAAATAGGAAATAAAAAGGCCATTGTAACAATAGATCAAGGACATGACCTTATTTAATAAATTTGCCCAAGGTACATAACTTTTGGCATTGGTTCTATTTTAGACTCGAGAGCCTGTATATTTAAGAAGTGTATATTCATTACAGATCCTACCTCTTTGTGGCTCGGATCATTTTTATTTAATGTAAACATGGTTAACATTCAATGCATGTAATGTATCTGTAATTTTGTATGGGTTAGTTTAAGTTTTATACCTGGATGAGAATCTGCAAAATTATGCATGCACTTATGATCATCATCTTGAACCATATAGGTAGACCTCTACTGTTTTTCTTGTTCTTCAAACTCAACCTGTTTGTGAAAGAAAAGAGAGAACAATAATAAGTGATCTTTTTCGTGGCCTTATGTATAGAGGGAGGGGTTTGGGTAAGAGCTAAAATGTGAAAACCTTCATCAAAAAGAGAATTGCATGACATCCTTCAATTTTACTTTAGAAAATGCACAAAACGGCCCTAGGTAATATTAGTCGCTTCTGCCCCTCGCTTTTTGAATTTTAGGTTTCTCTAATTTTTTTCACATGTCTGCCCCCCAAAAAAAAAAAAAAATAATAATAAATAAAATCTGGATCTTTTTATTTCCGAATCTTATTTCATTTGATTTTAAGATAATTTCATAATCTCATGCACTAGGTCTAGCTCTATTTGTAAGAAAGTATATATCTAGTCCAACGAGACTCAGTGCTGTGCGACATCATTCATGTATCTAAATTAGGTCTAGATCTAGACTAACGATGGACTCTCGATCTATCTAGACCTAGAAAGTAAAGCTTCGGTTCTAAACCGAGATCTAGACCCTATATTGGTTTAGAAATTTTTGATGTCTGACTCTGACTTTTATTCCTGGCTAAGAATTCATTGCCATTATTGACCGAGAGTAGATCTAGATCTAGTCCTTGGTCCACTGACAGTCATACTCGTACATGTAAATGGAGTCGTTTAGGCCCAGACCTAGATCTAGGCCTAAATTACAGACCTAGATCATAAGCCCTGGGGGTAAGTGTCGAGGGTTGGGAAAGTATAAGTTAGACTACATTTGAATTAGGTAGGCCTAGCTCTTGATAGCATCGATGAATAAATAAAAGTAAAGTAGCCTAGATCTAAGTATAAAGTAAGTAGGGCTTAGGATTAAGAAGATCTAGGTCCTAGATCTATTGATAATAAGACAAACATGCAGAGCAGCATGTTATTTCTAAGACCAAGTCTAACTATATTTATAAATAACAATAAGAGTTAAAATGGGTGGGGGCTAAAAAGTAAATGCAGAAGCCTGAAGTTATGCAAAATAAATTCGATATCTGAAAGAAACTTAAAAAGTGAGGACTGAGGATTGACACAATGACAGGCGTATCTTCATCCACACTCCGCTTCACAGTTTATTCCTGACTGAGTCTCGATCTACTGAAGATAGATGCAGATCTCCCTCTAGATCTAACGTTACAGTGTACAAAAAGAAGTCTCATTCTTCTTGTTTTAATCAATCGTGGGTTGGTCCCTGTTGGAGGTAAACCAAACCAGCCCGATTATCTCTCGATTCCCAGCCGGTTAGGAGCCCGTACAAAATACATGTGGTTAACACAGCGGCATAACGGCATGACCACAAGACTGCAAGCAACATACAGGCTGCACTGGGCGACGATGACAATCTAGCTTCAATTTCAAAGACCAAAGTCTGCTTTTCTTTAACAGAAGAATGGTAGCAAACTCTCTAATAAGTTAAAGAAATAACCTAAGATCACAAAATACAGTGTGAAATGTGTAAATAGTCCACTGAATTCATGTGGTTATATCAATTTATACGTACTCACCGGAGTGTTCGTAGGTCCATTTTGTGTGTGGAAAGAAAAGTTTCAGAATGAATAAATTAGATGACGTAATGCGGTCAAATGAATAATTAATTCTGTAACACGATACCACTAGTATCGATGACAAAGAATCGGGGAAATCGCGTATTAATGACGCTCTTAGCCAATTAAAAGGCCGGATTATGAATATCTTCATGCTCATGAATGTCAATGAGGGCTTATTTTTGTCTTCAAATATCGCGGTAGGCGGAGCCTAATCTCATTTGTTTTGTGCTGAACGCGCACGCAGCTTTCGGTCTAGTAATATATTATAAGGTCTTTGAGCTGAAGGCACCAGCATTGCGCATATTGTAATGACGTAACAATCAACAGACCGAACTCGCACTGCATGAGCGTGTTTTGCATCAAAATTCATAAATTTATTTTGAAAAAAATAGCAATTTTAAGGTGTCATATAAACCAAATAATGAATGTTTTTCTATTCGTGCAATGGACAGAATACTTCATTCTGTGAAAGATGAAATAATGATCCATTCAACTCGGCTACACCTCGTTGAATGGATCATTTCATCTTTCACCTCATGAAGTATTCTGTCCATTGCACTCATAAACATTCATTATTTGTATAATATCCACAAATCCAAGCAAGCTTTTTGAAATCCATCAGGCTGAGATCGAATACGGCCGCTAGCCAAGTCTAAACCAGGGTTTGCAAGGTAAGTTCTAGTCAAATTCAAATTCAAATTTATTTATTTCACTTCCATCAATTGTACATACATGAATTGTATACCATATATAAACATAAATATTTGTATACGTTGCAAAAAAGAAAATAATGATACATATGTTGTGAAAAAAAAAAAAAAAAAAAAAACACTCAGACAATTTGGGCAACACATTGTAGGTTTTAAATAAGTATACTATTTTTCAATAAAAATTAAATTAAGATGGAAATGGAGGGACCCACTAAAAAGCAATGCTTGTACAATGTGGGCCCCTCAAAAAATAGATAACACAACAAATAACAAAATAGCAAGGTATAAATACAGATAATCAAATGAGAATAAAATCAATAACTGAGAGGGAAATACTCACAAAATAAATACAACGTTATCAAAAATATACATTAGATAAAGGACAAAACAACCCGTCCTAAAAATATCCACCCTTCCCCACCACACCCCCCCCCCCCATAAAAAAAAAAAAAAAAAAAAAAAAATCACGACCAAGAAAAAAGAGAAAAGGAAAGAAAAGGGTGAAATATATCAAAATTTTGCTCGCTCGCAACTTCTTAAAAATTTCACGTTTACAGCATTTTCCCTATGCCCCCCACTTTCAACTTCACTCCGCCGCTCCTATTTGTATGTTTATAGCTTCTCCTTTTGCAACCAGTTTTATTGAAAATCAACAAGAAATTTCATACGTCAAGAATTTGGGGTTGTGATAATAATTTTTTTGTTGTTGAAAAATTGGACTTGGAAATTTTTTTTTTCCATCTTCATCAAGTGGTTCCTAAGTCAGACTCTTCAATGTTGAATTGTTGGATTTCTTGAATGAAAACATCTGTTACACCAGTCCTGCAGATTGAAAAAATAGAGAAAGAAAATCAATGAATTTAAATTAAAATTGTCGTGATTTATAAAACATGTTTGAAGAAAAGTGAGACTATACATATATATGTTTCTTCAACACATCTTACTTCTACTAATTATAAACTTGTACTTCTATAAAGCATATCACTTAAACCTGCTCTATGCAGTTTACATACAACTCTCCATTATAACTACATGTACTCTATGAAAAAATGTCAGAGATTTCTCATAAATATGAATATATGAATCAACATATGTAAATTATATAAATAGTTAGAATTAAAGTTGATATGTTTTGTTGCACATAATATTTTGATCTGTGATTAAAAACGACACTAACTATAATCTAAAAACAAAATTAAAATGGGTTTTTCAAAGGCAGGTCTATTTGTTCCAAAAAAACTGTGAACAACCTCCATTATTAAAAATATTCACTAATTAACTCACTCATATAACTGCTGTAGGTTGTATTTCTCGTTGTGGTCTAGTCGCCGTTCTATTAGGCCTACTTTACCAATTATTTATCATCATCAATCACCTCCATGGAAATTGTAAAACTGCATCATCCTATGGGACAAAATGTAAAATAACAAGATTTAAAAAAAAATCGTAAATCTGCATATATGAAATTTGAATATTACACTAAAGAATGAATAAAATGAATTTTGTAAATATGAAGAATAAATATTGCTTTGTTTATAAACAAATAGGAAATAAAAAGGCCATTGTAACAATAGATCAAGGACATGACCTTATTTAATAAATTTGCCCAAGGTACATAACTTTTGGCATTGGTTCTATTTTAGACTCGAGAGCCTGTATATTTAAGAAGTGTATATTCATTACAGATCCTACCTCTTTGTGGCTCGGATCATTTTTATTTAATGTAAACATGGTTAACATTCAATGCATGTAATGTATCTGTAATTTTGTATGGGTTAGTTTAAGTTTTATACCTGGATGAGAATCTGCAAAATAATGCATGCACTTATGATCATCATCTTGAACCATATAGGTAGACCTCTACTGTTTTTCTTGTTCTTCAAACTCAACCTGTTTGTGAAAGAAAAGAGAGAACAATAATAAGTGATCTTTTTCGTGGCCTTATGTATAGAGGGAGGGGTTTGGGTAAGATCGAGCTAAAATGTGAAAACCTTCATCAAAAAGAGAATTGCATGACATCCTTCAATTTTACTTTAGAAAATGCACAAAACGGCCCTAGGTAATATTAGTCGCTTCTGCCCCTCGCTTTTTGAATTTTAGGTTTCTCTAATTTTTTTCACATGTCTGCCCCCCCCAAAAAAAAAAATAATAATAATAAATAAAATCTGGATCTTTTTATTTCCGAATCTTATTTCATTTGATTTTAAGATAATTTCATAATCTCATGCACTAGGTCTAGCTCTATTTGTAAGAAAGTATATATCTAGTCCAACGAGACTCAGTGCTGTGCGACATCATTCATGTATCTAAATTAGGTCTAGATCTAGACTAACGATGGACTCTCGATCTATCTAGACCTAGAAAGTAAAGCTTCGGTTCTAAACCGAGGTCTAGACCCTATATCGGTTTAGAAATTTTTGATGTCTGACTCTGACTTTTATTCCTGGCTAAGAATTCATTGCCATTATTGACCGAGAGTAGATCTAGATCTAGTCCTTGGTCCACTGACAGTCATACTCGTACATGTAAATGGAGTCGTTTAGGCCCAGACCTAGATCTAGGCCTAAATTACAGACCTAGATCATAAGTCCTGGGGGTAAGTGTCGAGGGTTGGGAAAGTATAAGTTAGACTAGATTTGAATTAGGTAGACCTAGCTCTTGATAGCATCGATGAATAAATAAAAGTAAAGTAGCCTAGATCTAAGTATAAAGTAAGTAGGGCTTAGGATTAAGAAGATCTAGGTCCTAGATCTATTGATAATAAGACAAACATGCAGAGCAGCATGTTATTTCTAAGACCAAGTCTAACTATATTTATAAATAACAATAAGAGTTAAAATGGTGGGGGCTAAAAAGTAAATGCAGAAGCCTGAAGTTATGCAAAATAAATTCGATATCTGAAAGAAACTTAAAAAGTGAGGACTGAGGATTGACACAATGACAGGCGTATCTTCATCCACACTCCGCTTCACAGTTTATTCCTGACTGAGTCTCGATCTACTGAAGATAGATGCAGATCTCCCTCTAGATCTAACGTTACAGTGTACAAAAAGAAGTCTCATTCTTCTTGTTTTAATCAATCGTGGGTTGGTCCCTGTTGGAGGTAAACCAAACCAGCCCGATTATCTCTCGATTCCCAGCCGGTTAGGAGCCCGTACAAAATACATGTGGTTAACACAGCGGCATAACGGCATGACCACAAGACTGCAAGCAACATACAGGCTGCACTGGGCGACGATGACAATCTAGCTTCAATTTCAAAGACCAAAGTCTGCTTTTCTTTAACAGAAGAATGATAGCAAACTCTCTAATAAGTTAAAGAAATAACCTAAGATCACAAAATACAGTGTGAAATGTGTAAATAGTCCACTGAATTCATGTGGTTATATCAATTTATACGTACTCACCGGAGTGTTCGTAGGTCCATTTTGTGTGTGGAAAGAAAAGTTTCAGAATGAATAAATTAGATGACGTAATGCGGTCAAATGAATAATTAATTCTGTAACACGATACCACTAGTATCGATGACAAAGAATCGGGGAAATCGCTTATTAATGACGCTCTTAGCCAATGAAAAGGCCGGATTATGAATATCTTCATGCTCATGAATGTCAATGAGGGCTTATTTTTGTCTTCAAATATCGCGGTAGGCGGAGCCTAATCTCATTTGTTTTGTGCTGAACGCGCACGCAGCTTTCGGTCTAGTAATATATTATAAGGTCTTTGAGCTGAAGGCACCAGCATTGCGCATATTGTAATGACGTAACAATCAACAGACCGAACTCGCACTGCATGAGCGTGTTTTGCATCAAAATTCATAAATTTATTTTGAAAAAAATAGCAATTTTAAGGTGTCATATAAACCAAATAATGAATGTTTTTCTATTCGCGCAATGGACAGAATACTTCATTCTGTGAAAGATGAAATAATGATCCATTCAACTCGGCTACACCTCGTTGAATGGATCATTTCATCTTTCACCTCATGAAGTATTCTGTCCATTGCACTCATAAACATTCATTATTTGTATAATATCCACAAATCCAAGCAAGCTTTTTGAAATCCATCAGGCTGAGATCGAATACGGCCGCTAGCCAAGTCTAAACCAGGGTTTGCAAGGTAAGTTCTAGTCAAATTCAAATTCAAATTTATTTATTTCACTTCCATCAATTGTACATACATGAATTGTATACCATATATAAACATAAATATTTGTATACGTTGCAAAAAAGAAAATAATGATACATATGTTGTGAAAAAAAAAAAAAAAAAAAACACTTAGACAATTTGGGCAACACATTGTAGGTTTTAAATAAGTATACTATTTTTCAATAAAAATTAAATTAAGATGGAAATGGAGGGACCCACTAAAAAGCAATGCTTGTACAATGTGGGCCCCTCAAAAATCGATAACACAACAAATAACAAAATAGCAAGGTATAAATACAGATAATCAAATGAGAAAAAAATCAATAACTGAGAGGGAAATACTCACAAAATAAATAAAAAGTTATCAAAAATATACATTAGATAAAGGACAAAACAACCCGTCCTAAAAATATCCACCCTTCCCCACCACACCCCCCCCCCCCCCCACATAAAAAAATAAATAAAAAAAAAAAAAAAAAAAAAAAAAAGGGGAGAATGCCCTGAGAAGATGGATGGGTGTTGTTGTATGTAGATAGAACACATGCCGTCGTGGACTCAAGCAAACTGGATTCAATGATGTGTATAAAAGGAGAAAAAGTATATAAAATAACCTGGAAAGAAGACCTGGGTCTAAAGTTAGACCCAATTAACATACCAAAATTATCTGGTTTAGTACCGAGCCATGTTTTTGACGGGCCTTGACTTGGGAACTATTAAGGGGCGAAGGTGCATATTACCGCTATTACTTTCATACTATAATTTTGCACAAATTGATACCAGCCAACCGTATCCTACCTCCGTACCGACCGTGACGGGGCACCGGCGCAGTCAATCATCAGATCATGGTGCTTACACAATCAACCGGTGGGGCTGGATTGAGTAGGCGCATTAATGTGGTGCAGCAAAATTAAGATGAATAATGTATCAACATCACGTATATTTATTATTAAATTGATATGCAAAAGTCATGAAATCGTTATCACCACCACGTAATATTTTAGGAAAACACATGAATAAATATTCCATATTTTTTAAAGCATATTTAATGTAAAAACTTTTCCAGCAAAATTGTTGAAAATTGGAAATTAAAAAAGATGAACTCTACAATCTAATAAAAAGTGCGCTGAGGGGCAGTCCTTTTTGCGATCACAAATTGAGGTTTGCTAAATCTTGGTGAAATTAGGAGATCGTTTCTTTTTCAATGACAAATTTCATTCCTGTATTAAAGATTAAAAAAATATATATATAAGACAAATAATCTAGTAAACGTTAGTTTTTTAAATAGCAGTAGTTTAGTACATTATAATTCCATTATATATATATATTTTGTATTCATATTATTTGAATCTCGTATTGTCATAATCGTTTGGCTTCTCTTTTTTATTACTCTGTGAGTGTATTGTGTTGGTTCATATGCCTACGATATTGTTCGCGCAATTAATTTTTTTTAAACACCTATTTATCAATAATTTCCATTTATTTCAAAGCAGGATAAGAGAGCATTGTAAATTAAATCCCTTGCTCACGGGTATGCATAAGTGCCGCGGCCGGGGATCGAACCCCGGACTTTCCATGTATTGCCAGGCGCCATAGACCATTCGGCCACGGCAGCTATTCATCCGCATATCGATCCTTCATTATACCAACACTCATGTGTCTTGCTACTCTCTACGTTCGTGGTACGGTTATTTAAAAGTTCATGTCGGAAAGGGTGTTGTGTAATTCACTGGTTTTAAACAGGGTTCAATTTTTTTTCATAAACCTGGCACTGCCATTATTTAACGTGGGAGGTTCTTTCGTGGCAATGAATAACAACACATTTTTGTTCATCTCTGTGAACATTATTTACGTGTAAGTATGTAACACATCTGAACGTTCAAGTGTTATTTTTATTAAATAAGACATTTGTAACGCTAACCAATTACTTCAAATCTCAGGTATCACCGAGTGTGAACCGAACCCATGTTGGAATGGTGCCACGTGTTTTTCTGGAACAGATGGTGTTTTGTGTAAATGCATTCCTGGGTACACCGGGCCTTTTTGCACGATAGGTGAGTGCATGCTTATATTCCTCATCCTTGTTCTGTTTGAAATCCGTATCCGTTAAAACCTTTTAAAAAATAAGCCAATACATACATACATGTATACATTTAATTACATAATTTAAGCATATGAAATTTGGTATGGATTTTTATTTGCCATGACGTAAGTAAAAGCTGATTGGACGTGATATCACCTTGACAATTTAAGAATGTGTAATTTTATAATTAAATTTTTGCTTTAATAATATTCCATATATGTTTCTCTTTTTTCTCCTCAAACCAGTTTGATGTGCAGATGGTTACAACGTTAGGTTCCCTCTTGATAACACTACAAAATAGTATTTTCCATGTGTGTGTGGGTGTGTGTATTAGAGTATCTAAACCCCAAAACAATTACTAAATAAAATGTGAATGCAAGATAAAGCAAGTATAAGAATTATATATATATATATATATATTTACACACACATATACTTATGTGTGTGTGTGATTTTTAAGTGCTTCCTTTGTCGCCCTAATATAATTTTCAATATATATTTTTAAAGTATTAACTTTTTTTGGCAAATTTGTTCTCCAGTACTAAACGAGAATGCCTGTAATGAGAACGTTTGGTTATCATTAATTTTTTTTTAAATTTCTGCAAAATCCTTCCTTTTTATTGAAATGAAAAATACATAGTTGCAATGCATCTGAGGAAGAATGAATTTCTTTCCAATTATTCAACTTGTTTAAGTTGTATTCCTATCTTTGATTGCAGATATCAACGAATGTGAAACAAATCAGTGCCTGAATGGAGGAACGTGTAGAGACGAAATAAACACGTTCACCTGTGAATGTGTACCCGGCTATACTGGAAGTGTCTGCTCAATAAGTAATTCCGATTACATTTGATTGACCATGCTCATGTTTAGAAATGCATACATGGGGGTGGTGGCACATGTATTCTGGTGGCTGGGTTGGCCAGCCAATTTCCTTCTCGGGGACGAAGGGATGAAGGAGGATGCTCGATCGTGTTATTTCCCTAGACCCATGTCATAAGTTGATAATTGCCGCAATTAAACGCAATTTGAACTCAACCAATATAAATAGTGCACATCGATCATTTATTTGATTACTTTTGTTTAAACTCAACCCTCTCTGTGAATGAGTTTCGTTTTATATTCATTTCAAATTGATGATCTAGCTGCTATTTTCAGTTTCAGGTGAAATGCCTTTGTTGATCAGGAAAGGGCATTATTATATTTGATGAATAGCCATTTGTACTTTTCTACTCGATTACAATTCCATTCAAGATATCAACGACTGCCATCCATCACCTTGCAAGAATAAAGGAACGTGTGTAGATGGTATCAACTCTTTCTCTTGTATCTGCGTTACGGGTTATACTGACAACACTTGCTCTACAGGTAATGGAATTAACCATTTCAATCATGGACATACTTGATTTTAAGTTTCATCAATATTAATAGCCAAAAAAGATGTATTCTAGAAGCAACACACACAGACAAAATGTATATACATATATATATATAACTCTTCTAAAATGCTAAAGCAATAATTTAGCTATTTAAAGATAACCTTCCTATGGCTGGAGGCCGGGTTCAATTCCCGACAAGGCAATTTTTCGGCGTCACCAATGCTTCCAAAGTGTAGATAGCACTGGAGAAGCTTTGATTTAAGGTACGCTATTATCTTTATCCACTTTTTTCATAACATGCATATATATAGACCCCTCAAAAAAAGTTTGGAAATCTGTGTTTGGCCATTAATTTATCCCAACTCCAAATTTTACACAATGCAAAATTTACATCATTCAAAAGATCATTTAATTCTCTTTAAAATGATACCATGCTTGTTATGATCATGCCATTACGAAAAGAGCAGGATTAAAAAGTGTTGGATGAAGTCTGAAGTGAAAAGCTGCAAAACGAGCAAAAAAAGTTTGGAAATCTGAGTTTGACCATTAATTTCTCCCAACACCCAATTTTACACAATGCGTATTTGATATCATTCAAAAGATCATTTAATTTTCTTTTAAATGATACCATGCCTGCTATGATCATGCCATCACGAGAAGAGTAGGATTCAAAAGTGTCGGATGAGGTCTGAATTGAAAAGCTGCAAAACGAGCAGAAATAGTCATGAAGTGTCAATACAGAACTTGATTCTATTGCCTGTGTCAATAGAGATAAAAATCCATTCAACTCTATTGCCTGTGTCAATAGAGATGAAAATCCATTTAAATCAAGCCCCTGCTTCTGTAGTGATGGTTATGTGAGATAACATGGTTTGAGTGGTTGTTTGAAATACCCATGCATGTTTGTTTGTTCGCCATGTGTTTGCTTGTGCAGATGTGTGTTTCATTCCATGTCAATGTTGATGTTAATGTGCATAAAAACAATTACTGGTAAAAGAAACCGATGAGAAACTCACTCATCACCACTGAAAAAAAAGAACAGTGACTTTCAGTATTGTGTCATTTTGCAACTTTTGAAATTTGGCCTTGCCCCACATTTCAAGGCACTGCCCTTCCATGTGAACCATAATTATATCATGTAGGGTATCATTTTTAAGAAAATTAAATGATCTATTCATTGATATTAATTACACATTAATATTTACTAAGAGCAATGAGGAATTATCGATCAAATTCAAAAGAAACCGCTGAGAAACTCACTCATTACCACGGAAAAAAGAACAGTGACTTTCAATATTTTGTCATTTTGCAACTTCTGAATTTTGAACTTGCCCCACATTTCAAGGCACTGCACCTTCATGTGAACCATAAACATATCATGTAGGGTATCATTTTAAAGAAAATGAAATGTTCTAGTCATTGATATTAATTACACATTGCTATTCACTAAAACTGAGGAGGGATTATCGATCAAAGTCAGATTTCAAACTTTTTTTGAGGAGTTTATATGAAAGCCAGTACAGATTGCCTAGCGTGTTTGGTCCTTCGCACGTCACGTGATATAATGGAAATTTGTGTATTTTCCTGGCCGGTCACCTTCGATAAAAGAATATTGACCAGCTGGTCCAATGAATATATTACATACGTGTATAGAGTCCTCTCGTAAAGTACATGTTAACAGTTACACGGATATAACACATGTGGGACTTAAGTAGCGATCGTTTGCAGTCAATCTAAACTAGATATTAATTGGTACAAGTTTTTGGACCGGACCGTGAAACTTAAAAAAGTGCAGTGACTTAGTCCCCAGTTAGATCTACTTCAAAAATATTTTAAAATGGAGCCTCCATTTGTATTGATAAGTAATGGGATATTACGTGAGCTCAGCTTTTGGAGGATAATAATGATCTCGATTCAGTGGATCTAGATTTAGGCTTTTGGGTATGACAGAAATTAGAATCTAAGTCTTAATTTGTTTACGTGTCTAATTAACCTTGTCGATAACATTAGTGCTAGATTTGGTCCTGGATCTGGTTTGACAACATAAAGACCAGGACCACCTTACAGTCAGGACAGTGAGCAGCGACCTACTTCTAGATCTAGATATACTTACGGTTTATCTCATCCCAAAATTAGATAGAATCTCCACCAGAATAAGCGGTCTCGGTCTGCTTCGGGTTCTGGACCTGGACCATACTCAGTCTCACCTCAAAATAACTGTGCGTAAAACAAACAACTTGATTCAGGTCAGAAAGGGTCATGCAGTACCAAACGTTTAATCGATTAACGTACCACTAAAATCAGTCAATGTGGATAACTACTGCATCGTTCCCTTGAGCTAGACTAAGGCTATCTAGATCTCAGTAAGATATTAAATCTTCATCATTCAAAGCTATCTGATAAAACATGTATTGACTGACGGTGTGTGCAAAATAACCTGCTTTTACTGCCTTAAAAAAGATTCATATTTTCTATCGTGATTGTATTTTATATTACATATATATAAAACCAATTCGGAGAAAAGATAAATCAGACGGTCCAAATATATATATAGTACATATATATACATATATATATATATATGTATATTGGGCATTTGGGTGCATAATAAGTAGGGTTATTCTTTTTTATGATTATCTTCATGGTCAAATCTGAAAGCCGTCTGTTTCGAGGAGTTTTTTTTTTTAAATAATGTTTTTATTTCTCCACGTACACAGACGGCTCGCTATCGTGCAGCCGCCATAAGGGGGTTAACCCCCCCCCCCCCCCCCCCCGACGGGGCTCTTCGATTTTTGTCCTAATTAAGGGAAAATTTATTTTAAAAAAAATAACTGGACCGAAATAAAGTTTGTTATTCCGACTTGGCATTAAATGCACCAAAATGGGGGGAAAATTAAAATTTACAAAAGCAGTGACTTACCTCGGCCTGTCTCGGCTGTCGTGTAGCTTCCACTTCTCTCGTCTATCCGAAGTTAATAAAATACACAAACATATGGCCGTTGGAAGATCTGGGTCGAAACCTTTAGGCCAATCAGATCGTCGCTTCTACATCGGGTTAGATGGCTTGTCGATCGTACGCAAGCGACAAACGTTTAACCACGGAAACATCCGGGCACTGTAAATGACGTAAGGGTCAAGGGGTGGAGTCTGTCGTCACTTTCAGAACCAAGATGGCAGCTTATATAGTCCAACGAATGATTGGAATCTCATGAAGATATTGATTAGAATAAAACCAGTCGTTAATTTAGGGTATGAAATTAATCCAAATATCAGTACGGCGCTCATATTACTAGGTTGTGTAGTAATAATTAGAAAATGGTTTTATCAGGTTTTTTAAAACTGGTCTATTTTCGCCATTGAGTCCCTGTATAGATCAAGTTAGAACTTGTAATTGGTGAGTGGAGCCAGCGGAACAATCAATATAAGAGAGACCAAAGCTTTTGGTCTAGGTCAAAGGGTGACTACTTCATCAAATATCACAGGAGAAAAATTATAACTCTTATTTTTAAATGCGCTGCCTTTTCTATTCCTAAGCTCTAAACATTCATTTCACGATTTTATTTTAGAAAAAAGAAAAAAATAATCGATCGTGCTATTTTAGAAAATGATGGTTCTTTATTTCTACATTTCCATACACAGCAATCGATCGTTGTTTCCACGATGATCCATGTGGAGTGAATGAAGTCTGCACTGACACGAATTTGGTAGAAGCTGGCTATTATTGTAATTGTTCTGAAGGCTTCTCCCGAAGAAACGACATCTGCATGGGTAATAATTGGCACAATGCAAAAATTGATAATCTTTTAGTTTTTTTTATGATGGGCAACTTCATTTGCTGGCTAAAGTGTTTTTGCAAGTATGTTTGTATTCCTATTAATCAAACAGTATCCGTACTTTGTGTAGCTTTTTTGTTGCATGTAGACGCGATTAACTTGCATTGGCTCTCGGTTCAGAATCGGCAGTTTTGCACCACCAAAGTAGTACGTTCAGAACAGCAAGCCGATGCAGAATCGGATTTTTTTACTACGTGTAAAAAGAAAGCCGATTCTGTATCGGTAATTGGTGCGCATTTCTTCTACTTTACAATTATGACGTACTTCAAGGCGCGCGGATCCAGCGTTGTCTTTATTATGACGTAAATTGTTAGTGCGCGTATCATTTCATGTTTCTGCCACACGAGCCGATTCTGCACCGAGAGCTGTTACAGCGTGTAAACGCGGTGCAAGATAAACCAAAAGCCGATTCTGCATCGGCTTTTGGTTCAGGACCAAAAGCAGATCACATGTAAACACGGTATCTTTCAACGAACGTAGAGGGCAGCAACACACAGCAGTGTTGCTATTAGGAAGGTCCACTCGATACGCGCATGCAATTAAAGTGCGCGCACAATTTGGAAGGCATGCCAACTAAACCATGAATCGACGGAATACATTCAGAGATTGATAGCAAAATATAGGTAAATTTACCCCTTTATGACAAGACTGAATTCCAATAATAGAAATACAACAATATAAAAAAATTGACAAAAAATATACCACATTTTGAATATAAAAATATTACTAGATTATGGTCTTATGTTTTTTTAATTCTTCAGTAAACAGGATTGAGTTCTGCCATCAAATCAACCAATCTGCTAATTTCACCCCGATTTAGTCAAGCTCATTTTGTGACCGCTATTAAGCTCCGCCCTCACTCAGCGCACTTTCTTAGTAAATTGTAGGGTTGAATTTTTTTTTCATTTCCTAATTTTCATCATGTTTACTTGATAAAATTTTACAGCAAATATCACTCTTTAAAAAATTTAATATTTTATTCCTGTATTTTTCCTAAAATATTACATGATGGTGATAACAATTTTATGACTTTCGCATATCAATATGATAAAAAATATACGTGAGGTTGAACATTCTTCATCTAAATTCGCTGAACCACATTAATGCGCCTACACAATCCAGAGGGAGTGCCATCGCTTGAGTGTAAGCGCCATGGCTGACCGCGCCGGCGCCCTGGTCGGCCGGTCGGTGCGGAGGTAGCGGTTGGCTGATATCTGCATGTATGATATTAAACACAAATTTGTATAAAATTATAGAATGAAAATGGTAGCTGTGACATATACCTTTGCCTTTTGATAGTTCACAAGTCAAGGCTGGTCAAAACATACATGGCTCGATACTGGACCAGATAATTTTGGTCTGTTAAATAGGTCTAACTTTAGACTAGGACTTACCTGGGATTGAGCTTGGCTGGTGGCCGTATTCGATCTCTGCCTGATGATGGGTTGCAAAAAATGTGGATATCACATAATTATTTTATATTTTCAGACTCCGATCTATACTGTAAGGGAAAATTAGGATTCTAACCTTGAACATTTGTCGTTGCAACTGCAATTAGTTCCACATCAATGACAGATCAAGTCCATACCGTTCAAGTCCATGTCTGGCTAAGCCGAGTAGCGTCGAGATATTCTGCCAGTCCTGCTAGTGCGGCCAGCACTGCCTTCGCGCAGTACGCGTACCGATGTGTCCCGGTCATGCCAGAAGATCAAGGTTTTGGCTCTGGTGTTGGCTGGTGTAGCTTGGTAGAGGCAGCGAAATTAAGCAGAAAAACGGTAATACAATGTCATCAGACTATGTATTTTTATTGATGTGCAAACTACAAGAATCGTGATTACGTTTTGTCTTACTTTTTTCAGAAAATAAATGATCATATATATAAAATAATATGTAACATTATTTCGTTGAGTTTTCAGTATCCATAACAATAGTAAAATTGAACAAACGAAAAAAAATCTAATCTACAATTTACCAAAATAGTGCGCTGAGTGAGGGACGGAGCTTAAAAGTGGTAACAAAATCTGAACGGAGTGGACCTTCCTAAAAGCAACACGTTCGTTGGTATCTGTGTAATTAAGCGCATCAATATACGCGTAGTTGCTCAATGCTAGTGTATTGGGGATACGCCCTACCTGCCGCGGGGCCTTCCTATTGGCTAGAAGGGCTCCCACTGGGATCTAACGATGATTTTTTTTTAAAGGTTTTTAACGGAAAATTGAGGATATTGCGTCTCCCGAAAAAAATTTGGCAAGCAAAAAAAGTTTTTAACGAAAAAAAAAAAATAATAATAATAGTGATAAAATAAAATGAAATAAAATACAAAAATAAATAAAAGTAATAATAACAATAACAATGATGATTTGTTTTTTCTTGCTTTTTTAGCCTTTATTCAGATACTATTACATTTTTCATACATACAAGGGTAATAAATCAAATACATGTATACAAATTAAAGTGAAGTACACATATACAGCAATATAACAAATGAAATAGTATACATCTTGATATAAATTTTTCGAACAAATATTATCATAACCCATAATACCAATAACAAAAACCTCGTAATTTCACATGTATTTACTGTATAATAATACCGTATTGTATGATGAAAAATCAAAAGTACGGACTTTTTAAAGTGAAGAGGTTATCCCATAATAAAAAAAAGTACTTATACATGTATATCCATTCCTCCAACTTTTGTTGACAATACAGAAAAAAAAAGTCTCTATGTTTATTCTTAGAAAGTATACAATAATCTGAATAAAGATTTTATATATAAAGCACACACGAAAACAAAACACAACATCAACAAAATAAAACAAACAAAACCTTTTCCACACCCCAAACAAAATATTCTTTCTTTTTGGATCTACTCAAACATATCTTTTGCTAACCATGGAGATAGGAAGACCCCCCCCCCCCCATCCCTGGCAGGCTGGCAGCAAGCACTCACATTTACACACGGACATACCATTGCACACTCGCATTCACACGCGGACATACCATTACACACTCACAGCACCAGCAGACGCTTAATACAACCATTGACCTATTACAACCACGCCCTCTCATAGTATCACACTCCAAACACCCCCATTCATTCAACATCCAACATATCCAACACAATAATTCGCCAGGAACCCAACCACACTTCCCCATGCCATTAACGTGGTGGTCATGCATATCTAATATGCCAACACCAAGTTAAGCCTAACCCAAACATATTATATCCAAAGAACTCCCGGCTATTTCCAACATTAAATTCTATAGGAACCAAATAATGCGTGAATAGGATAAATCCTTCTGCAATTCAAGGAATTGATTGTTTAACACTGCACCTGTTTGGTTTACCGTAGAAAAGAAAATACATTTTCCATTACTTTCTAAATTACCCCCCCCCCCCCCCCCCCATAAAACCAACTGCGATGAGACTTTTCCGATGTGCTTAAATTTGTTTCAGAATGAATATTCTCATCTTTACTTCATGTACCATAACAAGCATAAACTAGATTTTAATTCGTCATGCGGACGAATTAGGTGGTCTGTCCTTATTCTCGCCATCATGATCACCATTACCATGTTCCAGCAGATCAATATGATCTTCATGATGACAACGGAATGTTCATTATGGATGGAATACTTGTGAAAGACGGGAGATGATAAAGCACTGTGAAAATGGTCTCTTTGATATATGACAATACATGTGATATGAAAAAAGTAATTATAGTCTGTTATATCTTGCTAAATTTTAACTTTTATACCTTTTAATTATCATAAAGGATCATGTACGAGGTGGTAAAAAAGAAAAAAAAATGAAAAAAAATCATCTTGTTTACCCCAGGACTCGAACCTGCGCCCCCGAGAACGCAAGTCAAGTGCGTTATCCATTGAGCCACGACATTCCCCATAGAGATTACACGTAAGCAAATTAGAGAATAGCAAATCCAATTTTGCAAGCGAAAAACGGGCATGATCCCGGCATCTGATCAAAAAATGGAGGGCTTATTTACGAAAGCTTAGAATCTCAGCTACAACATTATAAAAGCTCAGAGACAACTGACAAGAAAAAGTGGAGATATAGCTCACGAAATAGAGGAATGTAGAATCTAGTTTTGAGAAAAAGTCATGTCCCATAGAGATTACACGCAAAATGAGGAAAAATGACATGCCTCTTTTGATCGCTATATTACGCCATGATGCGTTTTTCAAAATGAAAATTTATGTTAACTTGGGAGAATGAGTACATTCTAAACTACATCATATCGAAAATTGGGCGAAAATTGACTAATATCAACGGAGTTAAAGCCTAATTTGCATAATTATTATGACGTCATAACAAGGAAAATGGATATTTTAACTTCCGACGCCATTATGATGACGTCATGATCAAATTGAGGGACAATGGTGACATGAAATCAAATCTACAACTCATACTCTATCGATATATGAAAAAAAAATGGGGGTCAACGCACTATTTAAAGAGCTACAGTGAATTTTTAATAGGCATGTTTTTGCCCATATATGGCCTATAGTAAGAGCTCGCACGCACACGTGCTGCAAACTTTAACGGGTGTTAATTTCGTTATTAATGGTCGTAGAAGGTTGATGAAGGTATCAAATTGCTCAGAATTATATTATCAATGCAATGATATAAAAAAACGGCGTTTCTGCGTTGCGTTGAAGGCGTTACGCGCGGAAACGCGCGCGCATACATGTGCGTGCGCAAATTTTTGAAATGCTTAAAATGACCTAAAACGTACTCTACTTTGGTCAAAAAGTGATTTTGAGCAATTTGACATTTTGACGAGCGCGTACGCGCGCGTCGTGACCACCAGGTGACCTTTGATGACATGAACTGTTGACCCTTGACCTGAAGTTAATGTGATATAAATATTGTTAATTTTTGATAATTGATAATGGAGATATGATTGATAATGAGATTTTACAAAATGGCGTCTAGATGACGTCATCATGACCTGATGACCTTAAAAATGTTATTGTCACGTCTTATGACAATGACCTTTGACTGTGCCAAAATTGAAAGAAATTGACAAAACCGATCTGGAGTTATCCTAGGAACAAAAATTGGCGGAAATAAATAAAAATAAATAATAATAATAATAACTAGATTTTAATTCGTCATGCGGACGAATTAGGTGGTCTGTCCTTATTCTCGCCATCATGATCACCATTACCATGTTCCAGCAGATCAATATGATCTTCATGATGACAACGGAATGTTCATTATGGATGGAATACTTGTGAAAGACGGGAGATGATAAAGCACTGTGAAAATGGTCTCTTTGATATATGACAATACATGTGATATGAAAAAAGTAATTATAGTCTGTTTTATCTTGCTAAATTTTAACTTTTATACCTTTTAATTATCATAAAGGATCATGTACGAGGTGGTAAAAAAGAAAAAAAAATGAAAAAAAAATCATCTTGTTTACCCCAGGACTCGAACCTGCGCCCCCGAGAACGCAAGTCAAGTGCGTTATCCATTGAGCCACGACATTCCCCATAGAGATTACACGTAAGCAAATTTGAGAATTGCAAATCCAATTTTGCAAGCGAAAAACGGGCATGATCCCGGCATCTGATAAAAAAATGGAGGGCACACTTCCGAAAGCTTAGAATCTCAGCTACAACATTTTAAAAGCTCAGAGACAACTGACAAGAAAAGGTGGAGATATAGCTCACGAAATAGAGGAATGTAGAATCTATTTTTGAGAAAAAGTCATGTCCCATAGAGATTACACGCAAAATGAGGAAAAATGACATGCCTCTTTTGATCGCTATTTTACGCCATGATGTGTTTTTCAAAATGAAAATTCATGGGCATTGAGGAGAATAAGTACATTCTAAACTACAACATATCGAAAATTGGGCGAAAATTGACCAATATTCACAGAGTTAAAGCCTAATTTGCATAATTATTATGACGTCATAACAAGGAAAATGGATATTTTAACTTCCGACGCCATTATGATGACGTCATGATCAAATTGAGGGACAATGGTGACATGAAATCAAATCTACAACTCATACTCTATCGATATATGAAAAAAAAATGGGGGTCAACGCACTATTTAAAGAGCTACAGTGAATTTTTAATAGGCATGTTTTTGCCCATATATGGCATATAGTAAGAGCTCGCGCGCACACGTGCTGCAAACTTTAACGGGTGTTAATTTCGTTATTAATGGTCGTAGAAGGTTGATGAAGGTATCAAATTGCTCAGAATTATATTATCAATGCAATGATATTAAAAAAAACGGCGTTTCTGCGTTGCGTTGAAGGCGTTACGCGCGGAAACGCGCGCGCATACGTGTGCGTGCGCAAATTTTTGAAATGCTTAAAATGACCTGAAACGTACTCTACTTTGGTCAAAAAGTGATTTTGAGAAATTTGAAATTTTGACGCGCGCGTACGCGCACGTCGTGACCTTTACATGACCTTTGATGACATGGACAGTTGACCCTTGACCTGAAGTTAATGTGATGTAAATATGATTAATTTTTGATAATTGATAATGACGATATGATTGATAATGTGATTTCACAAAATGGCGCCTGGATGACGTCACGATGACCTGATGACCTTAAAAATATTATTGTCACGTCTTATGACAATGACCTTTGACTGTGCCAAAATTGAAAGAAATTGACAAAACCGATCTGGAGTTATCCTAGGAACAAAATATTGGCGGAAATAAATAAAAACTAGATTTTAATTCGTCATGCGGACGAATTAGGTGGTCTGTCCTTATTCTCGCCATCATGATCACCATTACCATGTTCCAGCAGATTAATATGATCTTCATGATGACAACGGAATGTTCATTATGGATGGAATACTTGTGAAAGACGGGAGATGATAAAGCACTGTGAAAATGGTCTCTTTGATATATGACAATACATGTGATATGAAAAAAGTAATTATAGTCTGTTTTATCTTGCTAAATTTTAAATTTTATACCTTTCAATTATCATAAAGGATCATGTACGAGGTGGTAAAAAAGAAAAAAAAATGAAAAAAAATCATCTTGTTTACCCCAGGACTCGAACCTGCGCCCCCGAGAACGCAAGTCAAGTGCGTTATCCATTGAGCCACGACATTCCCCATAGAGATTACACGTAAGCAAATTTGAGAATTGCAAATCCAATTTTGCAAGCGAAAAACGGGCATGATCCCGGTATCTGATCAAAAAATGGAGGGCACACTTCCGAAAGCTTAGAATCTCAGCTACAACATTCTAAAAGCTCAGATACAACTGACAAGAAAAAGTGGAGATATAGCTCACGAAATAGAGGAATGTAGAATCTAGTTTTGAGAAAAAGTCATGTCCCATAGAGATTACACGCAAAATGAGGAAAAATGACATGCCTCTTTTGATCGCTATTTTACGCCATGATGCGATTTTCAAAATGAAAATTCATTTTAGTTAACGAGAATGAGTACATTCTAAACTACAACATATCGAAAATTGGGCGAAAATTGACCAATATTCACGGAGTTAAAGCCTAATTTGCATAATTATTATGACGTCATAACAAGGAAAATGGATATTTTAACTTTCGACGCCATTATGATGACGTCATGATCAAATTGAGGGACAATGGTGACATGAAATCAAATCTACAACTCATACTCTATCGATATATGAAAAAAAAATGGGGGTCAACGCACTATTTAAAGAGCTACAGTAAATTTTTAATAGGCATGTTTTTGCCCATACATGGCCTATAGTAAGAGCTCGCGCGCACACGTGCTGCAAACTTTAACGGGTGTTAATTTCGTTATTAATGGTCGTAGAAGGTTGATGAAGGTATCAAATTGCTCAGAATTATATTATCAATGCAATGATATAAAAGAAACGGCGTTTCTGCGTTGCGTTGAAGGCGTTACGCGCGGAAACGCGCGCGCATACGTGTGCGTGCGCAAATTTTTGAAATGCTTAAAATGACTTATAACGTACTCTACTTTGGTCAAAAAGTGATTTTGAGCAATTTGAAATTTTGACGAGCGCGTACGCGCGCGTCGTGACCACCAGGTGACCTTTGATGACATGAACTGTTGACCCTTGACCTGAAGTTAATGTGATGTAAATATTGTTAATTTTTGATAATTGATAATGGAGATATGATTGATAATGTGATTTCACAAAATGGCGCCTGGATGACGTCACGATGACCTGATGACCTTGAAAATGTTATTTTCACGTCTTATGACAATGACCTTTGACTGTGCCAAAATTGAAAGAAATTGACAAAACCGATCTGGAGTTATCCTTGGAACAAAAAATTGGCGGAAATAAAAATAAATAATAATAATAATAATAATAATAATAATAATAAAGAAGAAAGAAAATTCTGACAAAACTAATAGGTGATCTGTCGTTGACAGACCACCTAATAAATAAATAATAATAATAATAATAATAAAGAAGAAAGAAAATTCTGACAAAACTAATAGGTGATCTGTCGTTGACAGACCACCTAAAAAGTGGGGGTTTGGTTTTTTTCAAAGAAATCTCTTCTTGGTTTTACTCAGATGCAAACATGACATAAAAGAGAACGATCTACTAAATTATTCATCTTCATACTAAAATGAAAAGGCTATACAGCTAGCTATCCGTCTAGCTGCAACTAGCTAGAACATCTCTTACATCATTGATGTAATAAGGATAATCAAACAACGAAAATCATGCACCATTACCCTACAACTTTATATCTATATCTTTAAAGTGAGTGTATTATAATAATACCAATTCATAAACCTTCCTTTTAAAAAACCACTGCGGTGACAAAAATGATTGAAAACAAAACAACCCCCCCCCCCCAAAAAAAAAGGGGGGGATTCTGTCCTGATAAATTCCATTATCAATTCCATGCTCCAAAAATAAAGAGTAAGCAAGCTGTAAAGCTGAAACCTCGTATTTTTTAGTTTGATTAAGACGCATAACTAATCAAATCGCATTTTTTACCATAAATATTTTCCACAGGCTGATAGCCTTGCCTTGCCGGAATTATGCATCAGAGCCCTAATCAGGGCAAAAAGATATAAAAAGCTAAAAAGACCTACACACGTAAATGGTTAACTACACCTGCACTTTGCACGTAAAAAGCATGCAATTACATTCCATACACAATAAAGGAAATGAATAAATAATGAAGGAATGATTTCTTGTTACTGCTCTGAGCATATACCTGTTATTCAATAATATCAACATTCCAGTCTTTTTTTTTCTTGCTAATGAGGACTAAAGACCTATTTACTCTAATCAAATCTGAATGACAATGCCCACCATTTACTTACTTCGTATTTGTTCGCAATGAAAAATCACCCCTTATACATTTTTGTAACAATACATAAACTGTAGTGTACAATAATATGTATATTATTTGGATCACATTCTTCTCCCTTTTTTGTATATGCAATTTACATGATCTAAGCTCGCCACATCAATTCCATTCACGAAAAGATAAATAAAATGAGATGCTGTTACCTAGTATTGCTTGGTGTATTGCCTACAATAGGCACCGAAATAACCCAGTGATGCAAATCTGACCTCGCCCGTTCAAGATTTCATGAATCAAAGTAGAGCCAAAAAAAAAAAAAATGTGGCCCCACGACCCAACTATTACTGCCGAAATGTGATCGGAATGCCATTATTATTCATCCCTATCTTCACACTTGTTCCGAGGCAACTGAATTTTTTTATCCTACAGGTGCACTTGAAACCTCCGAGTTAGACAATAATTAAAGGATTCCAATCACAATCAAAATCCATTTTCGAGTTTTGGTATTTTTTAATTCAAACATTGTAAAGTTGAGGGAACAACGCAAAAGCGATTAAATTATTATTTTTTTTTTCAAAATAGTGAGAGACAAACATGAAAACAGCAACTGCACTTACTAAACTCATTGATAATTACCTGTCTCATCTTTGTTCTATCAGCAGAAATTCGTGACCACAGGGGAAAGAGGAAAAAAAAAAAAAAAAAAAAAGGGGGGTTATTGATCTTGTCTTTAGCATCAAAAACTTAAAAATTCCATTTCACTTTCATTGGTGAATTCTTCGTTCATTCTTCTGTTTGTTTTGAGGGTTTTGTTTTCGTTCTTTTTGAAAATACAAACCAGACAGTGTTTTTCAACTCTGAAACAAAGCCCTGTACCTTTTAGTACAGGTTTTTCTTTCCTTTCCCCTATAGTGGTAAAACATAATAAATAATCTTAAAAAAAAAAAAAAAAAAAAAAACAGTTTACGTATTCCTCCATAATGTAAATGGATTAGAAGTCATATATTCTTTTATACCTGCTAACCTCATATCTGTTTAAAGTTTCTAATTTATAATTCAGTCTTCGGTTCTTTTTTATTATTATTTACATGTAAAACATGCTTATCCAATCCATGTTTACTCCTTATAGTGATTTTTCTTCTTTTAGTCAACACAAATAAACTAACTGTGTAAATACTATTACAGGCTAACAAAAGGACATTTGCATTTACTACTCTCCTTTTTTTTTATATAAATAATAAATCAGAAGTACAAGGCCCTGCAAGGTCTCGTATGACATCATGGCTTTTATCGGATTAAGACAAACAAATAAACAACCTTTTTTGGTTATCAATTTTAAGAATATCATTATTAAATAGCTGAAGCAGGACCTGAACTTTGAACTTGTAATAATTGACTCAGGATCCACTTGCCTTCACATTTTCTCTTCCATCCCATGTTGTTCATGGTCCCCTTAATTATATTTCCTGTATATACCGCTACTTCTCCTTCCCTACAGTATTAACACTCATGTCTCCATCAAATCAAAGATCTATAGTAGGTAATTGGTATAAACACAAGAAACACACCATCATATAGCTTTAAATCTTACATCATGATTATTCCACTTGTTTGTGCCCTTTTCCTTCCATAACAGGTGAAGCTCGGTACCTTTCTGAAAGATCCTTGTAGAAACTCCCTTCTCCTTCCTAAACTTGTATGCTTCATTCGCGAGGATCGACCTGCGGATTTTCATTGCTGGTGGCAAATCGGTTCGCACTGTAATTCGAGTGAGAGCATGGCTGGTTTCACCGGAGCTGCTCGCAAGCTTCCTCTGTTGATCTTCGAATGCCGTTAAGATCCTATTTTTATCATGCATGTAGCAAAATCTTGCAATAATCGGAGGGGGTGCTTGGGCGCCGGCGGCTTGGCCTTCGGATTCCCGTCGTGGAAGACGATGGGCGTTAGCTATCGCTATGAGCATTGCTATCTCTTCCTCTATCCCAAGAGAGACAAACGCCTTTCTGAGCACTAGGTAGATATTTTCCCCGTCTGTAGATTGAAGTCCGTAAAAAAGTAAATTTGACTTCCTATTATGGATTTCAAGAAGTATGATTTTTTGTTCTAAGGACTTGATTTTTTGTTGAAGTGAGTCTTCCAATACAGGAAATTTTTGCTTTTCGATGTTCAAGATTCGTTCAGAGTTGAAGTCCATGTTCTATTTGAGGTCGTTAAACCTCTTGTTCATAGAGGAAATATCTGCAGCAATTTGGTCCAATTTAGATGATACAGAATTCTTAAAATCTAGTATGATTGCATGCAGATCTGCGAGTGAAGGTTGAGTTTCTACTTCTCCATCCTCAACTTCCGGTGCCGCAGAGGCAACGGGTGGCTTTGATTTAGAAGTAGTGGCTTTACCTTCTTTGGTTTGCGTGCGAGTCATCATGCCTATTCTTGTTCTATCTCACGTGTATGAAATATCGTTATAAAAAAAAAACAGCTTCCCCGCAATACAAATCAATGCAAAACGACTTTATATCACCAACTCTGACCAAATCCGTTGAAAACCGCCGATAATCAGTCAGCAAAATTCAAGTCCAGTCAAATCCAATGGGAGAAATCATATGGAAAAGTAAAATTGGGTGTTGGCTGGAGAGCTCATTTGCTACACGTCCGCTCTCGTCGATGGCATGATGGCGACACACATATACACCCACGCACACACACACGCTAACACAACACTCACATCTAACACAACATTACCACAAACAACGACAAACATCAGGACGCACATACGAACTACACACCAGACTGGTGTTAGAAGACAATTTAGTTAAAATGTGTAATGAGCGACAATTTTTGGTTCTAGGTTTCTTTTTGCCGATACAATTCAATATGCAGCACAAATTGTCGCCTCGTGCAGGGGTGACAATTTGTGGTGCAAATCCATTTGACCCGGGCTTTGACTGAGAAGAAGTCCAGGCATTTAATTCATCGGCCTAATTGTACTCACTGTATTTTCACAAATTTCCATTTAAAACTGATGCGCTTTAGTTCAATAGAGATTAATGAGTAAAGTACTGTATTTGTTTAACCTCCGCATGACAGTTTCTATGGCTATCGGTGGCTTCATCAAAATAACCCGTCTGAACGGTCTAGTAATTACTTTCACTGAATCGCTGAATGATCCACAATCAGAAGATTACCGAAATCTTGAAAGAAATATTTTCAAAACCGTAAGTTGATCACCTCTTTAGGTTTATGAAGGGGGGAGCCAGTTGTAAGCTTAGAGGAACTGCAGTCGTCGGTAATACATGGGTACCCGCTGGCGATTACAATTCATAAATAATTATGTAATTAATTATAACATGTACTGGCCACATTGAAGACCAGCACCACCAATTATAGTTGGCATTTGTATTTGTGACTATTCATTATCCGAAATTTACAATAAATATTTTTTAAGTACACGGGGGCATATAAAAACAAACAATGCATGAATTAATAGGTAAGAAACACACATATACCACATATATATGTACTGTATGAGCTTTGATAGGCAATTATTGGGTGGGTATAAATCTAGACAAAATTGAATGTACTTTGTCCCTTTTCGATTATTGGACATAAGTGACAATAATCATGTGCAACTCTTTATTGAAAGTGTGAATATTTGTCATTATCAGCTCTATGATGCTTTGATAAACATCATTAACGACAACGAGTGGGACCTCTTCATCACCGGATTATCGGCAGGAAGCATCGTTGTCGATTTTAAAGTAATAATCTTCAACCCGAACAGGGATAACTTGAAGGAAAAATCAAAAGCAGTCGAAACTTTACTTGGACTTCAACAACCAGGGGTTTGGGAAAGTGCAGATGGTGCTGTCAATCTAAACGTGGAGTCTATAACTGTCTTTGGTAAGTTTGATTTTGAAGCCAATAATTGGTATATCGCTTTGACAGTTAGTTTTGGGGAGAAATTAGTATATAAGCTTTAAAGGTAATTGCTATAATATCACCATACTACCATAGATCTGTAGATCTACATTTCGTGATTTTTAACATGTTTTTTTTTTTATTACACCACCCTACAAAAAATTGTTAAACCACTGAAGAAGCCCCTCCTCCACTCCTCCCGGCGTCAACAGGTTGGGTGTCATTGGAGCGATCATTCTTTTCCTCAAAGTTTACTTCTACTGAATTGAAAACGGTTAATGGCGTTACCCTAATTATTCCGTTAACTAAGACATTCAAGTCCTGATCGGGAATTGTAATTTCCTAAAAATTACAGGCATAATAGAACTGACAAATTCATCAAACGAATCCATAATATTACCAAATAATTTTCCGGTCACATGTATTTGAACTGTCCTACGTGTACCACTTTACGCGCTGTTCTGGGACCTGTAAACAAAATCTCATTTATTTAATTATTATTATTTGTTATTTATTCTTTTTTTGGCTTCATCGTGGGCTATAAGCATCTCGGAGAGTTCATTCCCACATTGAAAAGGGTTAAAGTAGCCATTGATGGAGCGGTTTCATTTTTTGTCCAATAGGTGACATTTGTTTTGCTACTCCGTGTTTGAATGGATTGTGCGTTACCTCACCTGGGGATATCAACTACATATGTTATTGCCACTATGGGTATACAGGGCTGCATTGTGAAACAGGTAGGAGGTAGTAACTCGTAATTACTCTTCTCGCACAGTCATACCCACACCCCCTTTCACGCACATACTTGTTAGAGAACAAGTCCGCCCCAGCAAAAAGTTGATTTGAATAAAAGGAGAAAAATCTAACAAGCACAACACTTAAATTTCATCAAAATTGGATGTAAAATAAGAAAGTTATGACATTTTAAAGTTTTGCTTAATTTCAAGAAAAATGCACATCCTGGTCGATATGCAAATGAGGGCACTGATTACATTACTTACTATTTCTTTTGTATTTATATTATATGAAGTATGAAATATTTCAATTTTCTCCTCATTTGTGAAACAAAGTTTTATTTTGTCCTGAACATGTGGAATTACCATTGTTTACCATTATATGGTTCAGTCAAGTTGGTCCTTGTTGTCAAATCTGTAAAAATTGAAATATTATATAATTCAAACGATAAAAAAAAGAAATAGTGAGTGGGGGACATCATCAATTCTCTAATTTTACGTTATTTCATTTTTCACACGAATACACATTGTCCTCGATTCCAATGTCGGTGCTTCAAAATAGTGTCCCCGTTTGTCGGTGATTACAAACGCCCACACACACACACATACTTGCCACACCTCCACAAACACCAGCTCAACCCAACCATCAAATACTCAACGAAACACATCCATTTATACACACACACATACACATTAAATATATGCAATACTAAATGTGATACATTAGTAAGAATAATAATTAAGTATAATGATTATATAAATTATTATATTAATAAACTTCGAATCTGCGTCGAATCCACCGTGTACCCGGTACATTTCTCTGCTTTGTTAAGTAGAAATAATTACAATACATACTTTGAAAATCTCTGATGTAGCATCGTCATTATCATAGTTTTATTGTAATTGTTTCCATTATTTGGCAACAACTATTTTCATCAACTAGGTTGTATTTCTTTTCCCAATTGTTCTTTCTGCTATTTTATCTGCATTGCCACGATGGTAAAAGCCAAGTATCAAACAACAAGGTGAAGGAGCTTTAAAACCGTATTGACATAGCAAAATTTAAACGTCGGTATTGATTGTAGTTCTTTTTTTTACAGAGATAACTTGCAGTCTGCCTTCTCATCCGAGGGGTCACGTTGTAATGCCTCAAGACATCTACAGAAGAGACGATGTTGTCATCATACAGTGCGATGAAAGAAATGAATCCGTTACATGGCAGTGCAACGGAACTTCTGGAACTTGGGTTGAATTGAGAGACATCGATTGTTCCACTGGTATTTAGAACTATAATGATGTTCTTCTTGTTAAATCCCCCATCACACTTATTCCGAATCAAGCAGAAATGGCCTGAATGAAAGGAGTATTGTTTGACCACCAGTTGGTCATTTAAATCTACTTCGAACACCGTTCGAAAATATCCCTCGAATATTTTGAACATGACCAAAACCTTCGGGACGGCCAAAAGAAATGACAAAAATATTTCGAATGCACTCAGAATGCAGTCAGGATATTTAGAATGCCCCTAGAATGTCCAAGAACGTAGCACGAATTATCAATCTGACTCCATTGCGGTTCGTTTTGACTAGTGTATGATGATACACCTGGTCAATTTACTGAATTTCAACTCCAGTTTGGTGAATTCATAAGTTCCTCCCAAAAAATTCTAGATTTTTTGAATATTTTTTTCTTTCCAGCTTCTGCTTGATTCCTGCTGATTCCGAATAAGTGTGATGGGGGCTTAAAGGAATATCATTTTAATATGGTTATTTGGATTAGAATGTTACCGATTCCTGCTAAGTCAACGAAACGCTACTACTTGCAGCATTTCGTTGTCCAAATGAAGAGAAAGAAACAGCATTTGGTCAGGTTACATCCATAGTGTATTTTAAGAATTATGCGTGATATCTATGAAGCATAATGAGAACAATTTGAAATCAGTGAAAATAACTTAACTGTATTGTTCTTGAGAAAATTTGCAATGGGTCAAATTATATTTTTTTTCAGACATATTTGTTCAAACAATGAAAATAAAAGTCATACCACATCGTTTTTTCCATTTGTAGTCAGGGAATTTATTTTGTAGGGTGAATCTTTTAACTTATTTGAACAGTTTAAGCGGTATTGTTCATGTTGTTAGAGCAAAGCATGGAAGTCACTTAGACCGCCATGACCCCGTGAAGCAGGACTGGTGTGCTGGAAGTGTTAAAGCACCCATGATTTCCTTTTTTTCCGGGGGTGGCTGCACCCCTAGATTTTATTGTATGTTAGGATGTGTGAATTTATATATACAGGTATATATGCATATAAATATATATATATATGTATATGTATATATATCGATATACATGTATATAAATACACAAATCAAGTGAGAGAAGAATTTATAAAACCATACTGAGGAAGTATACAAAACTAAGATAAATTGTGTAGACAACCTATTGATTCAGCATAATTATGTCTTTAATACTCATTCAACCTATACTTGAAACAAGAGCCTTTGGATTTTCAACGGGTTTCATAAACTAATATCATTATGATTATTATCAAAACATTATTAGTATTTATGTTATTATTATCATCATTATTATTACATTATTAAAACGTAATCATCATCATTAATGAAAGACAAACAAGACAACAATGGATGATAATATGGGAATACGTCACTGGCGTAAATCCCGGGGGGATGGGGGGGATATCCCCCCCCCCCCCATTTTTCGAGGAGGGAGGTGTCCTGTACAAACATCCCCCACCCCCCCCCCCCCACTTTTTACGAAAGAAATAAAAAAAAATCACAAGCGATAATTGTTTTATTGGTGAAAATTCTTCCTAAAATACCGCTTAACAAATGAAACAATATTATTGAATCATAAAATGCAAATAAAGAGCCAGTTCACCATTTCCAAACGAAATACTTATGTACTTATTATAACATTAAAGAGAAATCCCCGTTTCTTCCAATTCATCAATGTTGGGGTCTTTGGGAAGGGAATAAGATGGAATGTCAAAAAAAATTGAATGTAATCTCTAATAAAACCATTAAACCATCGTTGGGTAAAAAAAGATAATAATATTGGAGGGGTATTTGCCATATGGACATACAGTGGCGTAATTACGGGGGCATGGGGGGGCACATCCCCCCCCCCCCCCCCCCCCATCGGCTGAACAAAACAAAACGGGGAAAGGGGGAAAGGGAGAAAAGAGGGAGAGAGGAAGAGAAACGTAGTGGGAAAGAAGAAAATATTATTCATTATAACGTTATATTATGTTATAATTATGTTATGTTACATTACATAAGAAACATTTTTATCATAACTTTATGAAACATAATTTGCCCAGGGCCTACGTCTTCATTGTCTGCTTAACGAGATATATAATCATGTTGTACTAAAACATCCCGTTTTCAATTCAATATAAACCAAATATATTTCCTAGCACTTGAGTTATCATTGTTTTATGTAGTGACATATGCTTACTTTTCATGACTCAAAAAGTGATTGCCCCATGTTAAGGTCTTCGTATATATGAAAAATTTCCTGTCCGTGATTACGTTCGCATTAGTGGATTGGTGAGATATGTCTGCTCTTCATGAATTCCTAAAATCAGTCCTTAAAATGTCCCTTCTTCTGATTTGAAAATATCAAAAATTTTCAGCTCGCGCTTTGCGCTTGCATCATTTGGTTAATGAAATACGTATGATCCTAGTTAATTCCTACGAAGAAACCTTAGAATGCCCCACTTCAGGTCTGAATTATCTACATTTTCAGCTCGCGCTTCGCGCTCGTATTATTTAGCGAGACAGGTACCTATCATGATTACACAAATTTGATTATAATGTCCCTTTTTAGATGTGAATATAAAAAATTCAGCTCGCGCTTCGCGCTCGCATTATTTGATCAGTGAGATACATATCCGTTTAATGACATTGTCCTTAAAATGTCTTTATTAGGTCAGTATAACTGGCAACTGAGCGCTCTTCGCGCACTCACTAGCGCACTCACTCAGTGATTCAAATTATGTTGGTGCCCCCCCCCCCCCAATGCCGTGACCCACGGTACGCCACTGTGGACATATCAATGACAATTCCTTGCATATATAAAAACATGATTGCAAAACAAATGCCAAAATATTTCAGTCATCCCCCCCACCCATCAACACGCATTTACGCCAGTGGAATACGTATAATTCAACAATATCATGAATATAGTCAAAACAAAAATACACAGTGCCGAAAGTGCCACACAATATATCTAAAAACAAAGATCTGTGTTTTATGGTGGGTGTAAGACCTCGTTGTAGTCTCTCCATTAATTTTATTTTGTTTCTCCCAATGTTTATTCCATCCAGACACACCAGAAGGAGTAACAAGAACTACTACAATAATAATTTCAGTCACTGTGCCGGGCTTGATAATACTGTGCATTATAGCTGTCCGAGCCCTATTAAGAAACCGCATCTGGAAGTAAGTATTTTTTATTGTTTTACTCTTTTTTACTTGTTTCACACTTTAAATTTGTTAATGCAAGGGCCATCCTCAGAACAGGCTCTCTGTAAGAGATGCGGCATTGATTGAACTCAATTTAGATATTTCACATCAAAATATATATAGGTTAGAAATAATCCAGGGGTGTAACAGGGGTCGGCGGCCAGATGGGACAAGAGCAAAACATTTCTGGTCATTTCGTGGTATGAACGGGCAATGGGGTAATGAGACCAAAACAAAAATGGGGCGATATGGTGTAAAGGCCCCCCTCCCCCCAGAAAAAAAAATATATATATTAGGCATGACAGCTTGTCATTGTTCAAAACCCACCTTCACCCGACAATGGAAATTATAATTGGTATAGTGTCGAAAATCTGTCTTTCTGACGGTCAATCGGATCGGGGTCGCCCTAGCCACTAACCCGTCTATGCGGTCTAGTGGTTAAGGCACCGGCGTTCAAAGCTGGGGGCCCGGGTTCGATTCCCGGCAGAGGCATTTTTTCGGCATCACCAATTTTTCCAAAGGGTATATAGCTCTTGGGAACCTTGATTTAAGCTACGCCTACCATTGTTCTCTTCATCCATTTCTTTCACACAATATTTAAATAAAAGAGTTGCCAAAGCTGTTGTACATGTATAACTCCACATATTTATATATGTATATATATATGTTTATAAACCGAGAGAAAGCGAATCAAGCAAGTTAAACATTTCGACGTTTTTATTACAAAAATCCGATTTTGTGTTAGATTTAGACATATTTTTTTAAATATCATATGTTACCTTCTCTCTTTCGTTTTCTCTTTTTTTTCCTTTGTCTGTACTCCACTGATAACAGATTTTTTTTTTATGATTGAAAGCGAGGGGGCCCAGAACGGCGTATTTGGCGAAAGTACCTTAACATAAGTCCCGAGCGAGATTTAAAAACAAAACATTTTTATAAGAATATAACTTTGAGATTTTAACGTAATATTCATGAAAATATCTTGCACTTTTTTCCTTTGCTTTTCTTTTTTTCTCCTTTATTTGGTTTGGTTGTAAAAGTTTTTGGGCCATGGTCCAAACCCTTCCATACAACTATGTTATGAGGGTGGAGTCCGGGAGCGGAGCTCACGGAACCTCTCGATATCAAAGCCTTTCTAAACCTTACAGATTACCGCTATTTTAATTATATCGCGCGTTTATATAATAACTATTACGCAGTTGTGACATCGTCCATATATTTTGAGGGGGCATACCATAGCAAATGTGTTTAAATTTGTAAAAAGTCGCCAGCGAGCGAAGCGAGGGACCCATTACATAGCCCTTTGAAGGTTGCAGATGAAGAACTCCCACTGCACGGGGTCTTGGAGATTTTTGCAAGCTTGTGATAGACTTTCATATATTGTGCTTCATGCCATCCATCTTTCTTCCATCCTTTATTTAAAATCATCCTCGGCAGCCTGGTCGTGTTTTCTTGTACCTTTTCTTAATTCAAAATTATCTTTTGGCTCATTCCATTCTACCTTCATTTCCCGATTTTGTTAGAGTAGGAAAAGTAAGTTATGTCTAAAAATAAAATCCATGCGATAGCAACGGCGAAAACAAATACAAAAGTAACTGACACTCCAGTAAAATTAAGTCAAGAGATCATAGGAATCAGTCAAACCTCACGCAAAGATCACTAGTCATCATTAGGTAAACAATTTAATAAACCAGGCTGAAGTGTAAAGACAAGTAATATCTTACAGTCACAGGTCAAAGGTCCAAACTGCAGCGAAGAGCGGCATAACAGAATTCACTCACACCTAAACAAGTACATGGAGCTACATAACAAAGGTCGTCCGATGGCAAGGAGCGAAGAAATACATTCAACGCAAATGAAAATTCCCTCACAAATTTTCATAAAGCATTGATCACACCCAATACTGCTAAAAAAAATTGCAAGAGACTCAGAGAACCCAGTGTTAAAAAAAAAGAAGAGCATCACACATTCCACTTTCAAACTCGGAGACGATTCCCTGCCACACGATTTCCCGCCATCACCATATCATTATCTCGTCCCTCAGTGATAGCCAAATATGATGAATAAAAAGTAACGACAACCTCGTCACACGTTTATTCACAGAACATTAATTGATAACACTCATGATGAATATCTTCATTAGTATTTATAGGCGTCGAGATTTTATTTTCGAAAATCAATTACTGAGCTGAGAGTCCATTCTGTGCGTATCTAAAATGTGCAATGATGCCTTTGTAAAGCCCCGGTAGCTAAAATTACTATTACTATTGAGTGGCTATTTGATATAAGGAATTATTCATTACATTTTTGTTCATTTTCAAACCACCCAGCAGTAAGAAAAGCAATCAACCAGGAGATTCCAGGGAAAATGCCATGCTGCATCACGAGTATATGGATCTCACCTCACGAGGAGAGAATGGACAAGGAACGAGGCAAGATTATAAATAATTTTTATTCGTTTTTAACACAGTACACGAAAACCGGGGGTGTAAAAATACATCGTGTTGAAGTTCTCTCTCATCAAAACAAATCAGAGCACATTATGCAGTTATGGTAGCATACAAATATCGAACAGGCATGATTGCGATGGTGCGATATTTCGCATGAAGTGAAAGAAAGACGCTCTATCCGTCGACATGGTCGAGGCATAGCTGAAATTATTACTATGATCGATTCTGTACTTGTGTAGTACGAATAAAGTACATATTCCATGCAATGTTGCTTATTCCCAAACCTCCCAACAATAGGCAAAGCAATCAGCCAGCAGATCCCAGGGAAACCATGCAACATCAAGGAGCAATTAATGACCATCAGCATGATCAGGAAAATTTGCCTCCCTCACAAGGAGAGCATGGACAAGGCCCGGGACAAGGAGCAAGGCAAGAATACAATTCTTCTTTTCCCTGTTGTCACACAGTGCATGAACTATGGGGGGGGGGTGTAACGTGTAAAAGTACATCGTGTTAAAGTTGCTCTCATGTTGAAACAAATAACATGTCATTTTGAAAATAATGATCATACAAAATACAATCTAAAGTAACAACAACGATATCGATGTTTATCCATGATAGGTAATATGAGCAATAATTGCAAATGTCATGGTTGTAATTCCAGCCTTGTGTTCAATCCATTTTACGAACAAAAGGTATGCGTTAAATTGTTTTTGTCCGACACTAAAACACAACCCGCCCTTCTTGTCAACAAATTATAGCGGAATAATGATTGTGATATATATAATATTGCTATTAAGTTTTAAACTGATTTTCTCACAGTACTTAACACAATATATAGTTTATCAATTTTTTAAAGTCCTAAAAATAGTAAGATATCGCATATTGAATAATTAAATGAAAACAAAAATATACAGGTCGAATAAAATGAACATCAAAATATTATCCTAGGGATTCAATAATTATGAATAACAAAAACAAAATCAAGAAGAATTCAATAAATTAAAATAATTCCCTCAATAATTTTGATGATGATTATAATAATATTATTAATGATGATTATTACGATAATATTTGTGATATTAATGATGATGATAATGATTGTAATATCAATATTATGATATAATAATATTAATGATAAAAGTTTTCACGTTTACACTATTACTCACACATAAGGGGTAGAGATAAAGACATGAGGGTCATAGTTTTATATATTTCTTTCTCTACCCAGGCTATTTCTTGGTACAAGGATTATAGTATTTATTGTGTTAATTTGATTGAGTTTGATGTCTTGATCTCTACATACTTACGAAAGTGCGAAGTACGTATGTACTCCATAGTACTCCATAGGCAGCACCCCCGAAAATCAGTTTGGTATGCTTAAAAGTAGGAATTCAACCAAAATGGTCGCTTTCATTTTAGAGCGAAACCCTTTTTGGGGACCTGTAATTTGTAGAAAAATGAATAGCACCCCTCTTGAAAATATAAATGCTTCAGTATGTTTCATCCCATACATAAGTAGAGAGCGGTGTATTTTCAACACACAGAAAGTAATATTTTGAATGTTTTTGTCAAATCCAACAAGTCAATGATGAAAATAAAAAATATATATATATCATAAGGACGTCCACACAAGGTAAAAAGTGAGATCCAATAAATCGATTTTCTAGTCGCAATTAATAAATTGGTTCGTGTGTGCGCCGTTTGTGTGGATATGATAATCTCAGTAAAGATTGTGATTCTACTTTAACTTTTTCAAAACTTTTTTCAGAATGATCTCGATTTAATACTGAGCGTTTCGTGTGTGAACGAAATTGAGATTAGAAAATCGGCTTCATCCCATGCACGACCTCCGTGAATGCACTGTTGCTTCCTCATGTGAATGAATGATTAAGAAATTGGATTTCCAATCGCAATTCAATTTGTGATCCTTATCTCGCTTGTTTTCCCTTGCGTGAACAATGGATATACAATCGAAATTTGAATCGCAGTTTGTATGGCAACTCATATTTCAATTATATTTGCGTGTGAACGTCCAACCGATCGAGATGTATCTGACTGATTTTGTTTAATCTATCTTAGTGGTCGACGGGGATCGGGACCTCCACGCCCTCTACCATGTCTACCAGCACCTCCAACAGGCGTTGTGAAGTAAGACATTTTTTCCTCATGTATTCACGCTGCTTTCTCTCTCTATTTCTTTCATTGAAACAAAAAATGTGGGAGCATTGTATGAAAAGAATTGTCGGACGTTTTATTCGACAGGTTCTAATTTATCTGGCAGTTACCCTAGTAACAATCATTTTCAAGGAAAATTGTAGACCTTGGGCCAGTCTTACATGTACAAAGATTTGCGATTGGTCCGATCAATCGCAACTATGGAAAGCAAGCAAATTCAACATATAATTATAGATAATGATATGTACTACTAAGACCAATCGATAGTTTGGCACGTTCAAGAAAGAACATAGACATACAACTTGCCCGCCCTCTACCAGACAGTGGTTTGCGTTTATGCGGTCAATGGATCACTTAATATTCTTCGGATGATAATGTTATAGCTACAAGATCCTTCTGATAAATTATTGCCAACTAAGAAAATTAAGATAAAGGATAATGACAAACCCAGGATGACACACCAGATAAAAGCAATTACAATTGAAAGAGAAAAGGCTTTTGAGAAGAATAACAAACCTCTGTGGCGTAGTCTCAGAAATAAAGTAAATAGAATGATAAAAAGTGCAATAAATCGCTATTATAACACACGTGTATATCTCATTTTAAATCGACCAATCCAGGAGACTGGTATAAACAAACTAAGATTATTACTAAAAAGACCAACACATCTCACGTTATTGCTGTACCTGGTGTTGAACCTAACGATGAAGATCGTCAAAAAAACTGGTGATGCCATTATTAAGCATTTCATTAATATAGCGTCAGATTTGGTGCAGTTGGATAGAAGTTGCTTACCAGCTTCTTACCCTCTCCTTGTTTTTGCCCAGAAGTACAACCTTATCATGTTTATACTATGCTAAAGAATATAAAATACAGTAAAGCAGGTGTAACAGATGACTTACCTCTCGTGTAATTCTTGAACTTGCATGTGAACTAAGCCATCTTCTTTCCAATATCCTTAATACGTCATTTCAACTAGGGTTAATACCTTGGCAGTGGAAGAGAAGTCAGTCAGGTTGTTCCCATTTCCAAGTCACAGCCACCGACGATTAAAAAACTTCGACCTATACCTCTTACATGTCAATTCGCTAAATTTGCAGAATCATTCATTACAAAATGGTTATTGGAAGATATTTCTAAATATATTGACATTCATCAATACAGAAACAGCAAGGTCTATCAACTACCCATTATTTGGTAAAATTATTATATTGTGTATTGGACAACTGTGAAAAATCTAAATCAATATCTATTATTGTTTGCACAGACTTCTCAAAAGCCTTTGATAGGCTTGACCGTAATATTCAGATTCGAAAATATATTGAATTTAACGTAAGACCTTGTATAACTGAGTGGATATTGTTTGTTTATTCTTTTTTTTTGGTAAAATCGTTCACAATCTGTTTAGGCCGATATTATTTTTATCATGTTTAATAATGCATGTTAGAATGAATCTTTACCGCACTTTAAATATGTTGACAATCTTACTATAGTTGAAAGTTGTTCAATACAAACTCTTGTACTTGTTACCTGGTCATCTGATAATCGTATGAAACTCAATCCGAATAAAGGCAATGTAATCAGAGTTACTTTTTTCTAAAAATCCACCATTACCCATGGGCGGAAATCACAGGTGGCAGGGGGACGTATCCCCCTACCAAAAGTAGTAGGGGACACATTATCAATTGTACCCTACTATATTTCGTGTCTTTTATGATGGAGAGGAATACATCATTCACAATTGATATAATACACGTATATTGACCTTACATTTTGGGTAAAAACCTTTTTTTTTCTTGTCATTTTGGGGGTTAAAATAAATTGACCTTACAGTTTAATTCAAATTCAAATTCATTTATTTCACTTCCATCAAACAAAAGCAAATTGTATACCATATATAAACATAAATATTTGTATCTGTTGCAAAAAAAGATAATAATACATATGTTGTGAAAAAAACTCTTAGACAATTAGGGCAACACATTGTAGGTTTAAGATATGTACACTTTTTTTCAATAGAAATTGAATTAAGATGGAAATGGAGGGACCCACTAAAAAGCAATGCTTGTACAATGTGGGCCCCTCAAAAAATAGATAACACAACAAATAACAAAGTACAAATACACATATATGTAATCAAATGAGAAAAAAATAAATGAGAGAGAAATAATACTCACAAAATAAGTACGAACTTATCAAAAGTTTAGGTGATAACCATTTTTGTTTTTTTTTGCTTGTCAAATTTTCTAGACCCTGTCCCCCCTACCTTTGGGGTCAGATTTCCGCCCATGCCATTACTTAATCTATTGCATATCGGTAACAATTATCTGCAATACAGTGCGTCCCAGAAAAAACGAGATTAAGCGATGATGTATCATAACTTAATCACAAATACAATAGACAAATGACCTATCAATGTAAAGCTTAGAATCTCCTCTTTCATCTGATATTACTTAGATTATTCCTCATTCACACATGAGTGAGCAAAAATAATTTGAAGAAAGGACACCAAAAACTCATTTGGCGGGGGGTATCTGAATTTCAAAAAGAAAATCACATGCCTAAAAAGTTCAATATCTGCTCTTTTATTTGATACCTTAATCACAAAAAATGGTCAAGAAGTAAAAAAGTTATGTTCCCTTGAAAGAATGCTTGTAATTCCATAATTTCATTAAATAAACGTGTTTTCACCGGTTTCCCACAGAAGCTATCGCATGGTTTACAAAAGACTTAATGCATGGCTTATCGTCAACAAAACGGAGTGTCAAGTGATTTTGAACGCTAGCCTGTAAAACCTCTTAATTTTATGATATTATTGAAATTCAAGCCTTTTTTCAAATAACCAGAACTTTGTTATTTCTTTACCATTTTCTGTAATTGAGGTATCAAATTAAAGAGCAGATATTGAACTTTTTAAAAATGTGGCTTTCTTTTGAAACCCAGAAATAGCCCGCCAAATTACTTTTTGGTATCCCTATTCAAATTGTTTTGCTCACCCATGCGTGAATGAATAATCTAAGTAATTTCAGATGAAAGAGGAGATTCTAAGCTTTACATTGGTAGGTCACTTGTCTATTATATTTGCGATTACGTTATGATAAATCGTCGCTAAACCTCGGTTTCGTTTTTTGTGGGACGCACTGTATACAGAAACTGTTAAAATACTTGGTGTTTATATTCAGTCAGACTTAAAATGGGATAATCAAATTTGAGATATTATACAAATGTGTAACAAAAAATTGTATATGTTCAGACTTGTCAAACAATATAAACTCCCTATGTCAGATCATCTGTAAAAGCTCTATGGTCAGACCTTGTTCAAATTTACATTGAATACATTCGTCTAATATTGAAGTATTGTGTACCGGTTTTCAACGGAGCACTAACTGCTAAACAATTAAAGGACTTGGAAAAAAAAATATTTAAAAAAGAATTTGCAAAATAATTATTGGTTCAGATTATATGGACTATGAAAAATGCACTAACAAAGTGTGGATTAGAATGTCTAGAAAGAAGAAGAAAAAATCTATGTGTGGAGTTTGCTAAATCTCTTTTGAAAAAAACCCTCACTATAATTACTGGCTACCAAAAAGGAAAAATGTCTCAATCTCATCAAGATGTGTTCCAAACTTTGCTCAGATAAAATGCAAAACAGATCGTTTTAGAAAAAGTGCAGTACCAAATTTCATTGATTTACTAAATTCTGAATAAATTTTAATTTCATAGCCTTGAATTCAACTCAAATGTTTGCCATTGTTTTAGTCTCCATTTCAATCCAATTACTATTTGAATTTTTAATTATCTAATATTCATCACCTTTTAATATTGTATTTTTTTTTTCATTCTGTTTTATTATATTTCATGGTTTGTTTGTACACTTGCTTTATGATTTATATGATTTATTATCTATGTACATCACAAATCCTTACATGTACTTGTTCAAAGTGTAATGTACGTTGCTTTTACCCATGTATGACTTGTGAACATTTTCTTGTAAACATGCTAACTCAGCCTTTTGGTTGTGTAACAGGTATTGTTCTTATACGAAATAAACCATGATTAAATTGAATTGACTTGAATATACAGTGCGTCCCACAAAAAACGAAACCGAGATTTATCGATGATTTATCATTACCTAATTAAAAATACAATAGACAAATGACCTACCATTGTAAAGCTTAGAATCTCCTCTTTCATCTGAAATTACTTAGATTATTTCTCATTCACGCATGAGTGAGCAAAAACAATTTTAAGAGGGGATACCAAAAAGTCATTTGGCGGCTGTATCTGGGTTTCAAAAAGAAAACCACATTTCTAAAAAGTTCAATATCTGCTCTTTAATTTGATACCTCAATTACAGAAAATGGTCAAGAAATAACAAAATTCTGGTTATTTGAAATAAGGCTTGAATTTCAATAATTTCATAAAATGAAGAGGTTTTACAGGCTAGCGTTCAAACTCACTCGACACTCCGTTTTGTTGACGATCAGCCATGCATGAAGTCTTTTGTTAACGATGCGATAGCTTCTGTGGGAAACCGGTGAAAACACGTTTGTTTAATGAAATTATGGAAATACAAGCATTGTTAGGAGGGAACGTAACTTTTTGACTTCTTGACCATTTTTTGTGATTAAGGTATCAAATTAAAGAGCAGATATTGAACTTTTTAGGCAAGTGATTTTCTTTATAAAATTCAGATACCCCCCGCCAAATGAGTTTTTGGTATCCTTTCTTCAAATTATTTTTGCTCACTCATGCGTGGATGAGGAATAATCTAAGTAATATCAGATGAAAGAAGAGATTCTAAGCTTTACAATGGTAGGTCATTTGTCTATTTTATTTGTGATTAAGTTATGATAAATCATCGCTAAATCTCGATTTCGTTTTTTCTGGGACGCACTGTATATATCCATAAACTCATTGATTTCTTGACAGTTCGGTGTGTTTTCCTTTGTTTACAAAGGAAAATTTCCACATTTCCTGTAGAAAAAAATTATGACACTAATGGATTTCCACATAGAGTTACGATTGATTCAATCAATCGTAGCTCTTTGTAAGACGGGGCACAGAACTACCCATGATAAGTAGTATGGCACGAATGATCATTCAATTTCCGGCCATGGTTTTTATCCAAGCATTTTGTTTAACCCATTTTCGAAGGAGAATTTCCCCCCCAAAAATAAAAAAAAAAATAAAAAAATAAATACGTTTAATTATTTTGTGTCCCCGACGGAGAACAGACCACCGGCTCTTTTTTAAGAAAGATTGATTATTACATTTATCAGTTCAATCAATTTCAGAATTATTAACACTTTGCCTGTTTCGTATGTGTTATACATATTTAATTTTATTATTTATAATATATCATATCTGAAATACTTTCAGATCTATTCACCCACGCCAGTTCGGGAAATTATCAAAAAAAAATCCTTATTTTCACAACTTCACAGAAGCCTTTGAAAAATACCAACATTATTGTACAATCGCCATTAAAAGTGTCACGGATAGTACGTAATCTCATTCGTAACTCTTGTCGAGGCAGTGGCGGCCGCTTTTTGTTTGTCGAGCAAAGCGAGTTAGGTCTATCGAGCGGTTAAAATTGCCAATTCGTCCACTGCCAACAGTCCACTCACCACATGGTCTACCTTCATTTAGTCTAATGTCATTCCGTCCATCAACATTTCGTCTAACAACCATTTGGTCTAATAACCGTCTGGTCCAATCATCACTTCGTCTTATCATCAGTTGGTCCAATACCCCTTTCCTTTCAGTACGCCAAATTAACACTTTCCCGAAAAGACCAAATGGTTTATGGGACTATATGGCTATTGGACCAACCGAGTAGTATTAGACGAAATGGTGAGTGGACGAAATTGCAATTAGACCATGTGGATAGCGGACAAATTGATAGATGAAATGATAGTAGACTAGTTGATAATTAGACTAATTGGCATTACACCAATTGGAAATAAATCGTCGAGCGCAGAACATCAACCATGTTATAACTACTTAATTGTTTGTTATCTCCTCAGTGGCCAGCACCAACTAGATGGAATGACTGTACGTCCTCCCCCAGAACCACCTAGTAGTTCCACATCTACATGCCTTAATCCCATTTATGACCTAACAGTGTTCGCAGGTCAAAGTGATACTATGGAATCGACAACTTGATGACTTTTGAGGCACAACTCATCGCAACGGGAAAAAAATGCTTTTTAATCACTTTAATGGAAATGCGTATTCATGAAAACGCAATAATAAACCATTATTACTTGGTGATTTATTTTATAGGCGTACTTAATAATTATAGCTGACTTTTTCTATTCCTGTGGAAATTATGCACGGGAAATTTATAGGTCGACATATTGCTTTATTTGTGTGATGTTTAGGAAGGTATATTTTATGTACGGTTTACAAAAGGTATTTCATTATTGAACTGAGGGAAACGTATACAAAAATAATACTAGTATTGATAAGAATCATAATTATGATGACGACGATGATGATCATAATGACGGTAATAATGGTGGTGATGATGATGTTGTTGGTGGTGGTAATGATGATGATGATAATGTACTAATAATGATTAGAATGATGCTTCGCTGCAAAACATAATTATCTTCCGTACCCCTTCATCACGTAGTTTTGGCAGTGCCCCATTTTGATGCTCTGTGTGTGTTTCTTTGTTACAGCCATCTTTACCATCATGTTCTTTATCGCCGGGCAAGCGGATATGGGGGCATGTGGATAGTCTCATATTACAGATCAATTCCCATCTGCTTATTAACATGATTATTGAGTCTCCAGTCCCTACCCAGCCCTCGAGGAACAGAAAGGAATACGATAATAATATAATAATGATAACAATGATAATAATACAAAAAATAGTTAGGCTCTTAACAATGATACAATATTTTGAGCAGGTGTTGTAATATTGGAACACTTGAATCTTAAATGAATATGTTACCAAGTTCGCTAATAAAGTACTTTCGCACGCAATATTTGTATTATCCTATATACAAGCATTAGTATACAACACTCAAGAATGTTCTGTAATCTGATATGTCCAAATCGGATCACATGGTGTTCAGCGAATTGCACTATGGCATCCAAAAGGCACTATCCTGCACTCTGACGTTCTACCAACATGACCAAATGTACTATCCTGCATTTTGACGTCATACCAAATGCACTATCCTGCACTCTGACGTCAGAATGCAGAATAGTGCGAGGTCTGGAATTATCTATAATTATCTAGAATTTAGATCAAATATAGCATTCAGGGCAACTCAGAAACATGCGGGAGGGGTTATATAAAATAAGCAATCCACGCATTATTGTGCATAGAGGACCTAAATAATGAACTCTGTTCTCGACTCGCCAATTGGATATACCCCACTCGATCCTGCGGACCTCGTTGCGGTATTTCCATTGGCTCTTTTTGCACATCGTTCATTATTTGGCCCTGCACGCACGCGCTTGCGCTTGCGTGCATTACCTGTATATTATCTGCTGATGTGTTGTCTCCATTATTAATATAAATTGTATTTTTAAGCCTTGCTATCTATAACTCATAATCAATGAGACAATGGAACCATACACAGAGCTTGTCAGTTCGATCTGCTCTTTAAAAAATAGAAGTTATTTCTATTTACTATTATATTAATAATAAAAAAAAATACACTGGAAGCTTCGGAGCGATAAGTTCAACAGTTTGTATATGAAACTGTTCTTGTTAAGATAATATGTTCAAATTATAGTTTTCTTTCGACTAAATTGAACTTTGAAATTACGAAATTTTTATTTTTCTTTCGTTTTCGTATTTAGAACCAAATGTGACTTTCAGTACACAGAATAAACAATGCTTCAGAATGTTTCATCCCATACATAAGTAGTGAGCGGTCAGACTGGTGTATTTTCAACACACAGGGGGTAATTCATTTTATAAAGTTATATCTTGAATGTATTTGTCGAATCCAACAATTCAAAGTTTATTTACTACGTTTTCTCTATGCCACATTGTAACATTTCGCGAAACTATATATGCGCTAACCTACTGATAAATTAAGGATAAACTTTTCACACCAATAAAGGTTGTGTTCTTGAGGAGACAATAATAAACTTCGTGACATGTTTCTTATATATGCAGTCTACATTCATTCTAAACAGTTTATGAAATGTAGTATGTAATTAAAGATGTTTTGCGGTCCTAATCAAGTTGCATTTGCACAGAGAGAAAATGTGGTTTGCGATAAAATATTTTTTTGTATCAAAGATTAGTGAATATGAATGTGAGAATATTTTGTAGTGAGTGCATGGTTTGGGTTTGTGAGTTGCGTGTGCGTCTTAGTGTGATTATGGGTGTTGTTTGACTGTTTTTGTAATTTCATAATAACTGAATTAATCATGTTTTAGCTTTTAAGTTTATGTTTTTTTTATTTAATGAAATATGGAATTGCTAAAATTGACATGATAATTATGTGTCTGTGTTTGGATGAAATCATAATAAAACAGCTAAACGGGGAAATATATTTGTGTTATGCATTTATTATATAGTGTGATTTTTCTTTAAATGAAGGATTTCAATTGTTTTGCTAACAGTGAGCCGTGGAGCCGATGTCATGTTTTGGTAGTGCAATTAAAGGTCATGTCCACCCCAGAAAAAATGTTGATTTGAATACAAAGATAAAATTAAAGGAAACCAAAACCCAAGAAGAGAAGCAATCTTATTGGAAAGAGTAAAATGAGAGTGTCAAGTGACAATTAAAAAAAAGTTTCATCAAAATCGGTTATGAAATAAGCAAGTTATGGAGTTTAAAAAGGTTTGTTGGACTTTCTATGGGAATCCTCAAATTGGCAAACGTGCTTCAAAATTTTGCGGACAACTCTCCATTTGTTTTGTACACGAATTTTCAGATTGTCCTCATTATCTTTCAAATTGCATCTTGCCTCCTTCTGAGCACAGCATATGTCATGGGAAAATATAATTCACACCACATATGTCAAGGTCAGGAGATAATATGAAATATGTATGAAAATATGAAAAATTGTGTACAAAACAAACGGAGAGTTGTCCACAAAATCAGCCATTTTGAAGCACGTTCGCGAGTTTGAGGATCCCATAGAAAGTACAACAAGACTTTTTAAACGTCCATAACTTGCTTATTTCATAACCGATTTTGATGATTTTTTATTGTTCCTCTCATTTTACTCTTTCCAATAAGATTGCTTCTCTTCTTGGGATTTGGTTTCATTGAAACTAGTATAATGCTGAAAGTGTCATCAAAATCGGATGTAAACTAAAGAAAGTTATGGCATTTTAATGTTTCGCTTACTTTCACAAACAGTGATATGCCCAACTCAGTGACATGCAAATGAGTCAGTCGATGATGTCCATCACTCACGATTTTTTTTCTAATATACATGTATATTGTTTGAATTATATAATGTTTCATTTTTTACAGATTTGACATTCAGGACCAACTTGACTGAACCATATAGTATTTAACAATGCTAATTCCCAATGTTCAGGGTGGAATTGATAGTTGTTTCTCCTGACAATGAGGAGAAAATTAGAATATTTCATATAATAAAATACGAAAGAAATAGTGACAGGAATGACGTCATCAGTCTCCTCTCTTGCATACAACCAGGATGTGCATATAACTGTTTTGTGAAATTAAGCGCGAAACTTTAAAATGTCATAACTTTCCTATTTTACATTCTGAGTTTGATGAAATTTTCAGTATTATGCTTGTTTAATTTTTTGCTCTTTTTATTCAAATTAACTTTTTGTTGGGTAGGATTTGTCCTTTAAGGAAAAACATAGGTACGTTTTCATTCAGCTATCGTTTCATCTTTCATCTACCTCTTCTCTCTTCTCAGAGTTTTCTCTTCTTTATTCCTCCCTCTACCCACCTTTTGTTGTAAAGGATATGACAAAATTGAAGATTTTGTTCAAGTTTACCAAATCTTTTCAGAATATCATTACGACTTCAAACATTCCATGTTATCATTCTTGAATATTGTCTAAATTGCAGTCATATCTGTCAGAATTATTCCTGTCATCAAATCACCGTTATCTTTATCATAACCACTATCGTATAACTCCCTTTATTATTAATATTTTCATTATCATCATCAGTCATGATTACAACACATTATAAATAAATAATGTTATTTTCATCACTGCTGTTTCCTTTCTTACATATGTGATGATGATTCTTGATAATGGTGATAATCATAATTTATGGCTCTAACTACTGCTTCTGCTGCTACTGCTGACTAGTAGTATTGACCATAATTGTCATGAAATATGTAGAACAATAGAAACATTTGCAATTACTTATATAAAAACAAATGAAAGTACAAAATGCCTCGAAAATGCCTAAAAATTTCAAGGCTAAAAAAAATCGAGGCCAAGGCTTGAAAAAGTAGGCCTTAAAGCCAAGGTCGAGCATCAAGGCACTACAAACTGTAAAAAAATGGTTCGGTGTAAAAATAGCAGAGATAAAAATGGCAGAGGTAGTAATATCAGACGAAAAAATGACAGAAGTAAAAAAGTCAGAGGTCAAAATCATGAAAATGGCAGTGGTAAAAATGGCAGAGGCAAAATGTCAGAGGTATTAATGGCAGACGAAAACAATGGTAGAGGTAAAGATAGCAGCAGTCTTAAACCTCCATGAAATAAAAATTATTAGAGCAGTCCACGCATATATAGATTTTAAGAAAGGTTGTTAGAAGAGAATTCAAATCATAATGTTAAACTAATGGAAAGAGTCATATTTAAAAAAAAATCATTAATATATCGTCTGCACCAAATTAATAACCCTTGGGTTGGTATGTCTTTTTTTCCTGGACTACAGTAATGGCCTCCTTATGTTAAATCGCTCCACTTCATGTAATATATGTAAGAACACTGCATATTGAAGAACAGTTCCCATCCAACATACTTAATTCATTAAACGAAAGTTCACCCTTACACAAAGTTTATTGTAAAAATGTAGCAGAAAAGTGCATTGTTGAACGGTTGAGCAAAATCCATAGTTTTTTTTTACTTTCTCTGCTAGCTTGCTAAAAGAGTGTTTTCTTGGAATTCACAAGTTACATCCTTTTTGGTCACAGACGATCACACACATTGGATCATGATCATAAGAACACCGTTGCATATGGAAAAGCGTTTGAGCTGTGACGTCATATACGAGCATTAACGCTTGAACCACCCCAACAAATATCAACATGACGCACATGATAAAAAAACACACACAAATACAGCACTTAATGGCAAATTCTAATACAAGCTGAATCTGCTTATTTCTTTCACGAACTGTAGGAATTGATAATGCGATATTACACCGAAAATTCAATGTTAACATTTCGTCCCGATATTCGCACATGTAAGTACAGTTTGGGATCATATGGTTTCAAAAGAGATCACAAAATCAAGTGAAGTCATAAACCAACTCGTTACTCGATTCCCATCATGCCTACAGGACCTCATAATTGGAGACGAGGCGTGCTTCTTCGTGGTGGTTGGACCATTCTTCTTTGCACAGACAGTATTATGGAGAGCGCTATCTCCATGATAGGTGATCATGGTGATGATGTGGAATCGGATGGCACGCTTTAGGGCACACACGAGTATTACAGACCCCCATTCACTCACGTGTTAAATCATGGCTTATCAAAAAATCATTAAAAATCAATCCCTCGATAGATTTTGTTTTAATTCACTGACATTAATCACAATGAACAGTGGAACAAAACTAAATACGTTAATCAGGTACTTGCCCAGCTCAAACAAAAGTTAAATGGCCTGAAATAAGACTAACCATAATTTCGGTCAGTTCACGGCAGAAAAACCGGAACTGCATTGCCGATAATAATAATTAATATAAAATACAAAAATGCAATCTAGCCTCTCAAAACGCTCTAATTATAAAAGGGTATGGACATAGCATTATCTCTATCGTTTTTCTTTTGATATACAAACATTTGATCTATTTTTAATGAATTATTTTAATCAATAAAGTCATGTGATCTTTACTTACGCCTGTCCGACATGCTTTGCGCGCGGATGAATTACTCTCATGTGCCCTATACTGTGGGTCAATTGAAAGAAAGTTATATTTTGGGGTTGGAGAAGAAAGAGTATGTTCTACTGAAAAATATGATACCTTACATTCATTGTTTAACCTTACTTAACGCGGAGAAAAAATAAAAATGTGTAATGAGTCACTATTGATTAATTGTACAAATACATTGCACTTTTGAAGTGTTAAATTCACAGTGTATGTACACGACCTGATCTACTGTAGCTACTTTTTCTGCTTGTTTGACCTCTGTTGATGGTTATTAATGTAACAATGATTATTTTAGCATGCTGTAATTATTATGTTGAGAAGTTAGAAAGTATCTATCACCTTAAAAACAAAGAAAATAAAAGAAAATTGGTATGAAACACAGAAATCAAGCATTTATTGTTCTTATTCTCGTCTTTCTTTCTCTCTTTACATTCAGAAATGTATGAAGGGGGGGGGGGGTGTACGAGTTAGATGTTTAGTATGTTATATATGTATTACATAGCTTTATCTTTTCCCTTTTTATGTTATAATAGTAAAAGAAAGTGGGGAAGGGTATATGATTGCCTAAAGAGGGAGACATTCAGTTTTGACCTGATGGTCCATCAAAAGCGATGTTTATGGTAATAAATCACCCCACTGGGCCAGGAGGACACTTGCTCCCTGGAATTTGTTCAGCGTCACTGTGACCTCGGTGAGGACAAGGTTAAGGCAGAACTGAAGGGTTGGGGGTTACATATCTCGAGAGAAACTGACTAGTTTCCTATTTCTTGGAAATAAATATCCTTGGCATTGCAAGTTATTGTTGAGGGTTACTAAGATACTTCGCTTCATTAAATAAAGGCACGTTTCTTTTGGAAATTAATGAATGCACACGACATGAAAAAGGGTATATATACAACAACTTTTCTCCTTCAGGACACAAAATATCTCGTTCTGCCAAGTTTAAGTGATAAACTAGTCATCATGTTATTATCTAAAAAGAATCGTCGGGGCAGCCAGGCCACTCAATACCAGCGGGGGCACGTTCCCTGGAACAAAGGACTGTCGATTTGCAAAGATGCATCTTCATCTAAAGTGGGTTACTTGAGTCTCAATGCTCAGGATTTTGAGAGAACAGTGAAGAGAGACAGTCTTGGCAACATCTCCCATGACCCAGAACATATTTCGAAACAAGTGTGTAATAAGATGCTTCTTCGACCAAAACAAAAGGAAAAATTGCCCTTCGATAAAATGAACACTTCTCCCGACGGAAATGCTCTTGGACATAAAATAATAGACATGGAGAAGTTGGTCGAAACATTTAATGACATAACAAGACAACACTCGAGTGGGAGCCCGACATGCAAAGAGCCCAATTGGCTTTTGCCCGAGGAATCGGAAACGATAAGAGGACTGGCGATTACAGCAAAGTTCAGATGCAAGTCTTGTAATTTTGACTGCGCACCGACAAAACTTTATAGAGAGATCCGAAATAGTAGACCCGGCAGAAAACAAGCAGTGCCCAACTTGGCACTCCAGGTAGGTCTATACCAGACCAGCATCAGCGGAACTGCTGCCAGGAGAATTTTGACAGCGATGAGCACTCCTGCACCATCGATGAGAAGTTTGCAGGAGAGTGCAAACAAATGTGGGAAGATCGTGCAAGCAACAAACGACCACAATATGCTTCAAAAAAGAAAAAAGGTCCGTTATGTTCTGGAGAGCCGTGGGCTGAGTAAGGATACTCCGATCAATATAGAAATAGATAGACAGTATAACAACCCGTTGAGTCATGGAGGGGGCAGAACGCCATTTCAACCAGCTACACAGGCCAGGGATGTTGTGGTTGAGAACGAAACGAATGATAAATTCATAATTGCTCATCATACCACAAATAAACTTTGCCGATATGGTCAGAGGCTAGTGAGATCGGGGAAAGAGCCGAAATGTCCTAATCATGATAAATGCACTGCCAACATCAAATTTCATGAAAATATTGGAGATAAACGGAAAGGAGGTGAAGAATGTGCTAAGCAACTTTTACAGAAGCCATATAGACTGCTGGTAAAAGGGGTAACAACCGACAGTGATGGACATTTTGCCGAAGGTGTTCAGAATGTCATGAAATCAGAGGGCATCGCAACAGAATCATTCCTGTGTGTAACTCACCTGAAAAGAACTCTTGTTCGGAACCTATCGAAGGTTGAGCTAACTAAAGGTGCCCTACCGGGTAAGTCAAAGAGAATTCGACAAAAACAACAACGGAACCTTGCCAATGACTTGGCGTATCGACTGGAGGCTGAAATGAAATGTGGGCATGAAAATTACAAATCGTCCAAGGACTTTGCTCACTTTGAAACGAAAGTTAGATCAAGTGTTGACTCGTTCTTTCCTTGCCTTACTGGTCAAGATGAACTATGTCGAACAAAAAGTTTGGTGTGTAAAGGTAAATTCAATTTTCCGTATCTTAGTAAAAACCTGCGACGGAAAGTCAATCTCAATAGCAGTGATCGTCAGAAAATGTTGGATGTGATCCGGAAAAGAATCCATCCTAAAATATTTGAAAAATCTAGACACATGTATTCAACTCAGAAAGCAGAGAGTATGAATCACTCATTTGGTGTAACTAGTCCAAAAAAACAGCTCAACTTTCACACGAAATCATGTAAATCGGAATGCAAGTGCTATTCTACTCACCAATAATGGTCCAGGAGCTGCAATTCTTGACACAGCAGCAGCAGCGGGAGTTCATCTAACTGGTGGGAGGAGGCTTCGACATCAAGTTAAGGAGTTGCAGACAAGACGGGATTACTGGCGGGAATGTAATAAGTCCAAGAAAAATCTCGCTTCCAAAGCATTTCATCGACGATTTAAGTATAGGTTATACGAAAGAGAAAAGAAATGGAATGAAGAATTGTCAGAAAACTACCAAAAGAGCCAACTTGAGGATAAATATACAACAATTTATGTTGACCATAATTATGACAGATTAGATCTTGATAGTGATTGGAGCGACGAATCTGAATGAATTGTTTCCGACCCTCACTCAGTGAACATTTGATATTTCAGTTGTTTATTTTGATGCCACATCTAGTCTATGCTTTATTTTGTTTACCAAGACCCCTTCTATTATAATTTACAATTTGTGTAGTATACATGTCCTTTTGACGCATGTATATTTAAATAAAAAGATAGGAAACAGGATAACTTGAAATAGGCCTACGCCCTGGATCTATATTTTGTTAGATTGATCTAGACTAACGTTAGGCCAGGTCTATACATTTCACTGTTCATATTAGGCTAATTTAAAAGAAGATAGGGTGCAATTGAATTGGCGCTATCGTATTTTATGCCTCACTATAAGTATATTCAGACATAACTCAGTATGAAATCAATATCTTACCTTATTCGGCGTTAGCCCCAGACCCCAGAAACTGATATGGGCGGGATCTGGGGCTCAAATAAAATGAGTCACGGTATGATGATGATGCATTCCGACTGATGGATCTGGCCAGAACACCGGCGCAACCTATGACATGTTTGTCGGGACTTATTCTCTTCATGGCTTTCAAGAACCAGGTGACTGAGCCTAACACAATTTGGGGTGCCACAAAGATGGGATGCTTCCAGCTCCGATGTCAGATCCCAAGAACCTAGAATGTTTGTCATGTAGGCAAGCCTATGCGCTGATCGGACTGTTTTGCCTATCCCCGGAATGACTACATCCATCATACCATGACCCGTTTTATTTCGTCGACCTGTGAACAACCAGCAGCCTGTTGGATCGTTGGATTTTGTAGTTTTATTGTCTATCAGATTACTGTAGTGCATGCACCATTCCTCTAGAGAAAACTCATGTCGAGCCATCGTTTTGAAGTCAGATCCGAATGAAACACAACAAAGTTAGAACTCAAGCAAAGTTTGGGTCTACCAATCGATTAATAAAAACTTTCAGACGCATAACGCCCTGATAATCCTGCGCGCAACGACCTAGTTAGATCAACTGACTGGATATTTGATGAATATTTTAAATAAATTTACTTTTCATCATAGGTTTTTGTGTTTTGGAAACTATTTGCAATGATTAGTAGTCATTTCTACAGGAAAGGTTGCTCGAAATTACATCTTACATCGCCAGACTTAACGGATCTGAACAGTATAATTATGCTATCAGCAGTAGATAACCTGCATCTCTGCCTGGTAACAAACAACAGGCTTAGAAAGTGTCGGCCAAGCGAGAAATCCAATAAATGAATTATAATCGTTGTCAAATTTGACAAAATACCCCCCAATTACCCTGTGGTATCTCTTTCAAAGCATTCTCAATGATTTATAGCAGACGACGCTCAGGCCATAGCAACGCCAGTGGAGAGGTGTATTCGCGGTATAGGGCACACACGAGTATTACAGACCCCCATTCACTCACGTGTTAAATCATGGCTTATCAAAAAATCATTAAAAATCAATCCCTCGATAGATTTTGTTTTAATTCACTGACATTAATCACAATGAACAGTGGAACAAAACTAAATACGTTAATCAGGTACTTGCCCAGCTCAAACAAAAGTTAAATGGCCTGAAATAAGACTAACCATAATTTCGGTCAGTTCACGGCAGAAAAACCGGAACTGCATTGCCGATAATAATAATTAATATAAAATACAAAAATGCAATCTAGCCTCTCAAAACGCTCTAATTATGAAAGGGTATGGACATAGCATTATCTCTATCGTTTTTCTTTTGATATACAAACATTTGATCTATTTTTAATGAATTATTTTAATCAATAAAGTCATGTGATCTTTACTTACGCCTGTCCGACATGCTTTGCGCGCGGATGAATTACTCTCATGTGCCCTTTAGGTGTCAGGGTAACGGTTATTTTCAGGCAGCTTTGCTGGACACAGGATGATTCCCCTGCCCTCTGATGAAAGGTTATTATGATGACTATACTGAGAGAAATATTCGGGAATAGGATCATCGCAGTGCATGATCATGTGAAGTTGGCCACCTTGATCACCAAATCTGACCTCCCTTGACTTTTTTCCTTAGAGGGGACACCTTATTCATTCAGGCTTGGCTATTCCAGAGGCAACCAGCAAACCTCTACGACCTGTGAGAGAGGATCAGGACTGAAATGGAAGCCCTTGAGAGAGACAAACCAATGCTCCGTCGAGTATTCAGAGTGATGGTCAATCGTGCACAGAAATACATTGAATGGGAGAAGAACATGTTGAAGATTTATTAAAATGACCTTCCTAATTAAAAGCTAGTTGAGCTGAAGTCAGACGACCAATTGGGACAAATATTTACGCATATCATTTTTAAGATGAGCTTTTGTATTTTAAGGAACAAGTAACATTATCATTTCAAGGTTATTTCAAAATCTTTGAAACTGCAGGTCAGATAATAAATAACAAATAGTTTGACAAATTTGAATCAGAGTAGGCCTACTGTACGTTTTGTCTTTACTTTACTCCAAATGAACACCAAAAATATTATGCTTGTTTGCAGGTGCATTGTGTTTGCGAGATATTATGTTTGTAGACATGTGAAAAAAATAAATGTGTGTAACTCTGTTTCATGTTCCTATGTGGGTGTGCGTAGGTGCGTGGGTGAGCGTTTGTTAGGGTTTTGTTTTATATGTGTGTCCCGTTGAAGTTAGTTTGGGACGGTTTTAGAGTTATTGATATCTGCAAACGCCCCTATTATCTTGTTCCAACACAACATATATAGTACTTTGGCGTAAGTCGATTGTTACTCTCACAAAATGCCTTCTGATAATCCAAGCGTAAAAACAAACCTCACTAATAATGGTACCAAATGATGCAGAGTGGAATGTGTTTTTTTTTCAAAATATAAATAAATTTTCTGACTGACAATTTTTCTTTTATTTTACTCACCCGGTATATTGCAATAATAAACTGAACAAGTGAATAATTGTTATAAATGCATCATTAACATAAAACGTGTCATATCAAAATCCTTCATAATGTGAAAATAAAGAAAAGTTTTTTTTATTACAGAATGTTTTACCCGTTATCCATAATCATGCATACACTTTTTAATGACACTCTTCACGATGGAACTTATCTAGTTAGGGCGGGAAAATGTCATGAATGGAACTGGCGCAATAGGAAGTATTCCCGAACTTGTCCATTGCACTACCTTCATTGTAGCGTACATCGGTGTTTACATCAAAATCGTTGGGTATGCATGCGGACCGCTACTCATCTTGGGAACTTGTATAAAAAAAAAATCATTTCATATTTTTCTTAATTGAAGTGTCTGATTTTAATCATATCACCTGATCAAGTATATTCCAATTATACAAACACAATATAATCTGCGCATTTCGCCAAATAGTACAAGACATACAGACGGGAAATTATCACTCTTTTCCTTGTTGATTTAGCATGGCATTTTTTGCTTCTGACATCTTTACCCCTGACATCCTTATCTATGGAATTTTTCCATCTGCCATTTTTACCTCCGGCATTTTACCACTGCCATTTTAACCCTGCCATTTTTTTTTTCTCCACCATTTTTACCTGGCACCTTTCTGACTTGGGTGTAGTAAGAAATGTGAATAGTATCACATGCACTACTGATCTAGTCAATTTTAAGAGTGCACGTTCAGTGTTCTTCAAAATCTTGCACTTTGGATTCCATGCCTACATGGCTGGTTAAGAACATTTGCTTGTTTACTCCCAGTACTTTCACGTATCCTGAATCTGTAAACGTCTATTGGAGTTTTTCCAGAGTCTTAGATTGTCCATTCTAACACAAATTTTCAAGAAGTCTACTCCGAACAAAGATAGTTTAGGTAGTTATAGACCTGTGTCTAACATGCAATTTGTATGCAAAGTGATTAAAAAGGCTGTTTCCAAACAGGTATATACTGCTACACAGAATAATTTACATGATTCAATGCCGTCTGCATATCGTGAGGCACAGCGCACTGAAACTGTAGTGATTAGTCTACAGAATGATATGAATTGTGCAATTGTTAATAAGCAAGCTGTTTTCGTATTAATGCTTGACCTCTCATCTGCGTTTGAAAAAGTAGATCACAAATCCTTTTGAAAATGTTGGCTGATGAGTTCGGCCTATGCAATAACGCTCTTTCCTGGTTCAAATCGTATCTTAGCAACAGGTCTAGTAGAGTATAAATAAAAGGGTCACTTTCAAGTGATAAACCATTACAATATGGTATACCGCAATGGTCAATTATCGGGCCTCAGTTGTTTAAATACTAAAATCGGAATATTGGGAAGACTATCAGTCGGCACTCAATTCAGAATCATGTTTATGCCGATGATATTCAGATGTTCACCATTTTTTATCCTACCAAGCTTGGGAAATGCAGCCTGTGCGTATTTTTGGATTTTTAAATGATTGTCTGACTTTCAATCGTGGCTCGTTGATAATAAATTGAAATAAAATTCTTGCAAGACAAAGTTCTTTCTTGCTTCATCTCCTGCACACCTTAATCGGTTCCGTGATATTCCTTTTTTCTTTTAATGACATAGATATTCCAATATCTTCAACCATTAAGGATTTAGGAGTTTTTTTTGTGACATGAAAATGACTGAACATTTAACATACTTGTGGCGTACTCTCAACTGGCAAATTTACAATCTCAATCGCATCAGAAGTTTCTTGAATAAGGACACATGTCATAAAATTGTTAGGGCACTTGTGTTTTCCAGGCTTGACTATGGTGGGTGCTTGCTTGGGGATATTAGTATTAAAGAGAAAGTCATACAGCATGATTTTCAGAACCCGTTACTCCTAAATGAAGTTTTTCTCTTAGTTTTCCGTTCATTTTTATTTTTCGTAAGTTTTGCTCATCCAGGGTTTTCGTCTACACTTACTCTGTTGAAATCTAATGGACCTAATATGAATGCTAATGAAATAAAATATTAAAGTAATTCGATTTTGAATTCCATAAAAGCTTTGCGTTCGTTTTCTGAAATAACGAATAAAATTCTCCTCTTAAAATTGTTTATTGATAGCAAGATTATATGCCTTGATTTTAAGAAATGTCACATTATAGAAATGATTATTGATATAGCACCATTTAGTATATCATATATATATATATATATATATACATGTATATATATATATATATAGCTCGAAATAGCATCATTCAACAACATGTCAAACGAAGAAGCTCATAATTATTCACCTGGGTAGCATCATTAATTTATGGATAACAAGAAAAAGCATTAAAGTAATATGTGGCATTCGTCAAATAAATTTTATCTCCAATCATATATGACTACACAAGTATAGTATGTCGAAAAATCTTAGTGCCTCCCATGATGAATGAAACAAGTTACAGCCAAAGATTCTTGTACAGACCATTTGATTACCTACAATCATTAACTTTAATTCATAAAATAATTTGGTACAAACTTACCTCTAGTAGAGACCACAAGTATCATGACCAAAAAGGGTTAAAGGTGTCGAAGAATCACCAGAATAAAATGGAATATTAGATCGAAAACGGATATTTTGATATTTCCGTTTGAATCAAAATAGAGAGCGAAATAAACCAAATTAAATTATTTCTATAGCAAAAAGCGATCAAAACCTTGTGATCTAAACTTTAGAAAGGGCATCCAAGTACGACAATTAAGATGATTATTTGGAAAAAAAAACTCTTTCTTAGTTTTGAACTAAAACATCAAATTGACTTACAAAATACGCAATTCTACATCTTTTTTTTTCGAACGACATCAGTACGAAGCAAAATAACAGTATTAAAATAACAAAAGTCTTTGAAAAGAAAGAAAGAAAGTTGGAAAATTAGAATGTACCAGAATATTGATTACACACACAATAAGCAGTAATATCTTATTTAGAAAATGTATAACAATTTAAAGCGTAAATATCTTCATCATTTTTAGTAAATGCAAACCAAATTCCGAGTATATATATTTAGTAAAAAGAAACAAGTTATTTTGACACTACACAGTTAGAAAAAAACAGAAGATTTTACAGAAAGAAATAACCAAACTGGAAATATTTTCTACATATTCTATAATTTCACAGAACAGCAAAGGCGGATCCAGGAGGGCCGAGCCCCCCCCCCCCCCCTATTGGCGGAGCCAAAAGGAGGAGGGAGACGAGTGAATGAAATAAGGTGAGGGGAACACTTGGAAAATGATTTTAAAATGTATTTTCTGTCACTACATTAAAAATTTAGCTCGCTCTTCGCGCTCGTATAACCTGTTCGATGAGATACATAACTTGCTCAATAGGCTGATATGTAGCTTAAAATGTCAATATAACAATATACAAAGCATATTTGTACAATGTCCGTTTTATTGTGTGAATATCATATGCAGCTGTTTGCGCTTCGCTCGTTCGCAACTTATCAATTTCATGCGATGTGCCGTATCGAGCCCCCTAAAAATGTTTGGCTCAGTACGCCACTGGGAAAACCCCTTCAAAGAAACAAATAAAAAATCAACTTTGAGCGGCCGATCGGGGAGAATATGGGTGAAAACAAATTTCGCCCCCCCCCCCCATTGGCGGGAGCTGGATCCGCCCCTGGAACAGGTCTGATTAAATAGGGGGAACAGACTTATTACAATAAATCTGTATTACATACACCAAATACCAATTTTCAGTGATTTTACACCAATGCATGTAAGACTACACAGTGCAGTAATATTACAGATGTTCTCGAGACTCTGCTGCAGGATTTTCTTTTTCTTTTAGTAGAAATTTTCTAACAGCGTACGTCTAAGGAAAATAAGATGTTCTATGAAAGAAGGAGTGATTTGCACTGCCACACATTTGCGTTCGAGTCCTGCCTTGATAATAATAATAATAACAATAATAATACTCGATATTTATATCGCGCTTATCCCACAAGGCCCTAAGTGATGACAACATCAGTTTACCTAATTCATAAAAACAAAATATATCAGAACTGCGTACAAAATGAAGGCAGTTTCCTGGAGCAAAAAAGTTTTTAGGGACTTCTTATATGACTCGATTGTAGGGGATTTTTTTTTAGTGTGAGATGGAGTTTGTTCCATTATATTGAGGATGCAACAGTAAAGGTTTTATCTCCGGTCTGCTTTCGTTTAGTTCGATACGTTAATTTAAGTGGGTCTTCAGAGGATCTAGTTCTTCTACCTGGGACATAAATTTCTAAACAATCACACAAGTATTTTGGGGCTAGGTTAATGATTGATTTGTATACAAAAAACACTGTGTAGGGACATTGTGAAGTGGATGGGAATAGCACTTAACAAATGAAGAGAGCGCGAAGCGGGAGCTGATTTTTTTTTTTGCCATTTTGACCTAGGATCGGGACATTCTAGGCCTAATGACATTTTGTCATCATATGAAAATCTTCATATTCCTTTATCTAAGCGCGATATGAAGGTTGTCGATAGTCCTTTCTGAATAAAAGGACAATTTAATTATTAGGAATTCATGAACATTTTATTATATTTATTAATCTGATAGGCCTAATGAGTGCGTGAAATTTGATGACATTGAGGCCTGCAAAAAAATGATATTTTAAGCACTTTTGTAATCATAAATGGGATTAATTACTTGATATTAAAGAAAATAATAATGCAAGCGCAAATCGCGACCCGGAATTTTGTAAAAAAAACTGTCACAAATGCGTGATTTTAAGTAATTTGTTATATAATTGATATACAGGTATACATAACTCCCCAATCAAAATGCGAGCGCACGCTGCAAAATGTTGATATCAACACCTTAAAATTGACATTTTACAGAGCACTTAGAAAAATAAATTGGTAAATCAAGCAAAATAATGAAAGCCCGATGTCCGAGCTGAAATATGTTTCGTATATTGACTTCAAAACTTGATATTTAAAGCTACATATCAGCCTATTGAGCAAGATACATGCATGTATCCCAACAAAACAGACAATGCGAGCGCAAAGCGCGAGCGACAATTAGATATAATGAAATGAAATATTAAAAAAAATATATTTTCCAAGTCTTCCCCTGACCTTATTTCATTCACTCGTCTTCCTCCTTTCATTGTTCCTCTCCTTTTTTTACTTTCTTTCCACTTTTTTTTTCTTTCTCTCCCCCTTTTTTATTTTTTGTTGCTCCAATAGGAGGGGGCGGGCCCCTCGTCCCCCCCCCCTCCTAGATTTGCCTATGCATTTGCGAGGTCTCCTGCAGTTTTAGGGTCAAAAGATGTATGTATATATATATATATATATTTATAAATTGTAAGGAAATGAATGAAGAGAACAATGGTAGGCGTAGCTTAAATCAAGGTTCCCCAGAGCTATCTACCCTTTGGAAAAATTGGTGATGCCGAAAAAATGTCTCTGCCGGGAATCGAACACGGGCCCCCAGCTTTAAACGGCGGTGCCTTAACCACTAGACTACAGAGACATTTTTTCGGCATTACCAATTTTTCCAAAGGGCAGATAGCTCTGGGGAACCTTGATTTAAGCTACGCCTACCATTGTTCTCTTCATCCATTTCTTTCACAACATATTTATATAAAAGAGTTGCCAAAGCTGTTGTACATGTATAATTTCACACATATATATATATATATATATATATATATATATATATTTATATATATATATATTTATATATATAACTGATTATCATCTGCGTAGAGATGATAACTAATTGCATGAATATGCCTTGCTAAGTCACCCACCGGAAGTTTAGATACTAAATAACCCACAGGACCAATATCCTAGCCTAGCTTGTGGTAGTCCAAAGATAGAAAATTGGGGTTTGGATAATTCACCCGATATTTCAACTTTAGAGGACCAAACACTTAAATATGACATGTCAAAGTAATGGATCTAACTCTAATTCCGCTGGACAGGCGTGATAAAAAAGTGTCATAATTTATAGTATCAAGCCTTTTCTGGGAGTCGCGTTCGCACCAGCGTGACATCACTCCTGTTCAACCGCTAGTAATTGCTCTTAAGGCAGGAAAAGGGTTCAAGAACACTCGAAAAAATATTAGGTAAAAGTGGTGAGGGTAATTATGTGTCCAACCAACATTGGGAATTTTTTTTTTTGGGGGGGGATTCTTATTCATCTAGTGAGATGAAAATTTTGCCCATTCTTAAGTAATTGCTGCTTATTTTTTAACCTTACTGGACAATATGCTTCCCGCAATGGGTAAAATACTGCCCAAAACTTGTTGGACACATAATTACCTTCGTGGTGGTAAAAATTTTACCCAATATGTTTTACAGTGTACTAGCAAAGGGTTATGCGTATGAAATAAAGCAATTGCTGAGGCATGATATTTTGCTTGGCTAACTATTGCCTGTGCTTGAAGCAATTCCTTGACAGCAATAGCTACTTTTATGCATCTGACCCAATGCATCTGATTCTGATTGGATGAATGTTTGTGATGAATGTTTGTGTGAAAAAAATATCGAAAAAGTTTTGTTTGTTTATTTTCTTTCTTATGCCATCAATGCCACTATTGATCGTTTGATCCATTCATTGCTTGGTTTATTTAAGTTCTGTCTGCTTGTTCTTCCCCAGTCTGTTAAAAAAAATAAGCGCCTACACACATTCTAAATTTATTTTGCCTAGCTACGTACACAAGACTCCCAACAGATCATTTGTTTAATTTGTTTGAGAAGTGTATTTTCCACCTTTGTAGCTTGTTATAAAGAAAGTGGGGTTTTCCCTAAAATAACCCAAAAGAGGAGGGAAACTGGTTCACCAAACAAACACAATAAAATTGCTCGTGGTCGTACGAAATTAGCTAAACCCGTGAATCAATCTGTCATTATTACAAACAAGTTAATGTCGATTTCAATGAACGGACCCGAGGGGGGGGGCAGTCAAATATATTGCTGTTTGTATGCGTGCCCGCCTCCCCCCCCCCCCCAAAAAAAAAAAAAAAAAAAAAAAAAAAAAACGCGTTTAAAGGGATGTTTTTCAGTTTTGGACGCGGGCCGCGCGTGCACTCGTTAACGGTATCAAAAACACCGATTTTAAAAAATAAGGGTGGTTTTCAAAGACTGGTCAATGGTCAATCGCGGGGTCAAATGTATTTAGGGTATGTTTTTTTCAAAGCTTTTTTTTTATAAGACTAGCCAAACGTGTTTACTGTTTGTTTTTCTCCCAGCTTTTTCCCCGGGGCTTTTTCCTCCTCGTTTCTTCCCGATTGTGTTATTTTAACCCTGTAACTGTACTGGGGAGTATGCAATACCCATGAATATAGTTATGTATATACTTATATTGTTAGCGAGAAGACAAAACTTGTTTAGGGATAATAATTCTGTCGACAACTTGTTTAGGGGCCAAAATGTGTAAATGAAGTTCGCGAAAAACTTGTTTGGGCGGTTATTTTGCACACAGAGAAAAACTCGTTTATGAGGTGTTAGGATATAATTTGGCCACGCATGTGTACAATACATTAGACTGGAACGGACGTCTCTGAATTAGTCCAGGATAGGCCCTATAGAAAATTCACTAAACCTTTTTTTTTCTTATATACAATTTTTTTTGTGGTTTCTGGTCAATTCGAGGGTGATGAATCCGAATCTAAATGATGGCACTCGTGTAACCTTGAGCATTTTCCGCAAATTTGCAAAATCCAAATTCATTGACCCCCAAAATATGCAAATTACCCATGCAAATCATAAAATTGCCCGCACAATTGCGTATAAAATGTATGTAATTGTTTTGCAGGAGTGAAATACTCTGTGAACATGTTTTTTACAAAATGTTTATATTCTCGAAATTTTACAAAAAATGACCACTAAACTGCAAGTAATTGTAATCTATAAACGAAGTAATGTATGAAAATTATTTCAAACGATATATATTAGTTATTATGTCATGTACGGGAGAAAATGTTGTATTTTTATATCAAAAACAGCCGCCATTGGCCCTAACAATATTATGTAGAATGGCAATGGGAAAAAACACAAGAGTGAGCACTAAAATGCATATTATAAAGATAAACGAGTGGAATACTAACTAAAAACTTAATTATTAAGGAAATATATTTTGATTATGCCATGTGATAAATGCTGCATTTTGATATTTAAAATGGCCGCCAATGACCCTAATAGTATTATGTACAGTGTGAAAGAGGACCAAATAAGTTACAAGAGTGAGCACTAGAATGCATGAATAAGTGATAAACAAATGGGACACTGTGTAAAAAAAACCCACTTAAAAAAAAAATATATCATTCAGGATTAAAGTTTGTGTTAAACACTGTATTTTAACTTTCAAAATGGCGCCAGGTATTATGTACAATGGGAACTGGGAAACCGATTCTCACAGGAGTGAGCGCCATAAATGCACGTAATTGTGATCTATGAGTAAAATAATGTCTAAAAACGTAATTTCTAACAAGATATATCATTCCTTTTGTCAGGTAGGTAATAAATACTGTTTTTTTGTAGTCAAAATTGCCGCTACATGCCCTTAAGTGATTATGTTCAATGTGAATGGTGCAGGCAATTTAAACAGAATTTGGCTTTACTTGTCTAAAATTGTTTTATTTGAGTAAAATAGTGTCTGAAAAATGAATTTTAAGGAAAAAAAAATGTATCTTATGTCAACTAGGTGATAAATGCTATAATTATTTCAAAATGACTGCCATATGGTCTTTGGTGAAAAATTATCTTTCCCAATTCAAAACGTACATAGCACGATAATGGCCTATGGCGGTAATTTTCTCTTTTTTTTCAATTTCAAAATGCAGCTTTCATCACATTAATGACACAAGATTTGATAAATCTCTTTAAAAACCATGATTTTTTAAATAAAATTTCACTCTTACATCACAGTTACATACAAAATTTACAATCAAGCAAAGCCAGATTCTGTCAAAATTATTCTGTCAAAATTATCTGTCCGCAGTTGCAGTGTACATAATCTTTTTTCTCGGGGGGGTGGTCATTTTGCGGAAAATGATTCGTAATCAACTCCCTCGAATTGACAAGAAACCACAACAATTTTGGATATATATGAACAAAATAAAATATGTCTCTTCTTGCCTGGATTAAATTCATTGCCCCACTTTCGCATTTTTTTTAAAGTAAAATATATAAAGCAATTTAATCAGAGGCTTAGGCTAAGAATTGAAATATATAAATCTGAAATATATTTATTTTTCATATGTTATTTATCGAATTCATTCAACTCATCAGTACAATATCTTATTTTTTAAACTAATAAAAATAGAATATACATAAAAAGTAGATTCATGATTCATTTGACTCGATTAAAAAGAAAGATCTGTAAGAATGAATACAAAAACCATATGCTCCATGCTCAAACAAACCTCGTCTGAATAGTTGATTTTACCTCAAACTGATATGAACTATGAAACTCATAAATTTACTTTGTACTGAAAGGGTTGAATTAAGCAAAAATATAAACCAAAAGGTCAGGATACACCTCACCATACTGATGAACATCCAAACGACAAATAATGAAGAAACCAAAATAATACCAAAATTATTAAGCAACCTAAACAAGCAAACGTTAATAAACAACGCACATGATAAAAGAAAAATGCAAACAAACAAAGCAAAAATGAAAATACGAATAAACAAACACATCACGAAACAAATGAGGCAGTCTAGGGCGGAGAAAAGAGGAATAGGGGCTACTGGAACACATCCGTTGTAAACTCCCAAGTCACTTTATCATGTCACCTCCACCATGTCCTTGTTGGTTGAAAGGTGCCACAAGCGCTTCGGTTGACGTCATTTTAAAATATGCTAAACTCTGTAAATGTTAGCCTTTACAATTTACTATTAAAAACCGAACCATACATATATGTGTATATATATATATATATATAGATATATATATATATATATATATATATATATATATATATGACGAGTTATGTTCCTAATGGAGCTAAATACACTTTTGGTGTTTTCATGTAAGTCAAGGTTTTTTTTAATTCACAACTTTCCCTTAGCCACTGCTGTTTTATTTTGTTATATATGATAGTACTATCATCTTGGATTAATTGAATCATGACTTTTAAAAAATATAGCATTCTTTATCAATTTTTTAAGAATTTTTGAAATTCTATTTTTCATGGAATTAGCTCCTTTTGGAACAAAACCCTAGCAAGATGTCAATTTTTTGCCAATTTAAACGTGTTTGATATTTGAAATTGAACACAAAACACATAAATATGGCTAGCGGAGTACATTTCACATCCTTTCTGATGTTTATCCATTGAAAATTGATGATATTTTTTCATCTCAAGACGATGAATTTTCGATATCCAATTCCAAAAGGAGCTAGATCCAGAAATATTCAAAAAAATTGTAAAATTATGTTATTTCTAGCGAAATTTGCACTGATAGTGTAAACTTGTATCCACAGAATATATTAGTACCCAAAATTGAATGCATAACTTTATGTAAAATATAAACAAATAACAAATTTTAAATTACCGTATAGTGGATTTAGCTCCTTTTTGGAAAAAAAAAATGTTTTGAATTAAGCTCGTTTATTTATTAATTTTACCAGCTTTTCCAAAAAAAAATCACTTACGATTTGTTGGATTTGATTCCCACGTCTAAGATGCAGATATTTTATCAATATATAACGATATTACATTCCGCGTGTTGGACATAGATGATATTAATGAGGCAAAGTGGTAATTGAGTTCTAAAATGGTACTTGGTATTTGGGTTCTTGTCATTGTGAGCATTCTTGTATGGATCCTTAAAGAAGACGTATGTTTAACGTCGAAAATTTGGATTACAAAATGAACTGTTGGAACTAAATATGCATTACCACTTTGCCTCATTAATATATATATATATAGTGTGAAAGAAATGGATGAAGAGAACAATGGTAGGCGAAGCTTAAAATCAAGGTTCCCCAGAGCTATCTACCCTTTGGAAAAATTGGTGATGCCGAAAAAATGTCTCTGCCGGGAATCGAACCCGGGCCCCCAGCTTTGAACGCCGGTGCCTTAACCACTAGACCACAGAGACGGATTAGTGGCTAGGGCGACCCCGATCCGATTGACCGTCAGATAGACAGATTTTCGACACCATACCAATTATAATTTCCTTTGTCGGGTGAAGGTGGGTTTTGAACAATGACAAGCCGCCATGCCTCAGCTGGATCAAAGATATTGCTTTGATACAGTACATGAATGGGAGAAAGTATACAAATGTGTGAAGTTATACATGTACTACAGCTTTGGCAACTCTTTTATTTAAATATTGTGTGAAAGCAATATTATATCAAAGCACCAATTTTTCCAAAGGGTAGATAGCTCTGGGGAACCTTGATTTAAGCTACGCCTACCATTGTTCTCTTCATCCATTTCTTTCACACAATATTTAAATTAAAGAGTTGCCAAAGCTGTAGTACATGTATATATATAAATATATATATATATATTATGAATTAAATAAGTGGAGCGCCTCTGTCAGTCGCACATGCATTACGCGATTCAATATAGCAGCATCGCTGACTTTGAAAAACTACTATGAAATAATTATTTACAAAAAACACCATTCATAATACAATTCTTCGTTTATTGACCCTAAATGACATTTGACCTTGATCATGTGACCTAAAACTTGTCAGTGATACATGATTACCCTTTAATTATTTAATGATCACCTCCATCATGGCCAAAGTTCATTGACCTTAAATGACCTTTGACTTTTAACATGTTGACGCGGCGCCTAAAGTCTCACTGCCTGCTAAAGTCTAAAGTCTTTAACCTAAAGTCTCACTGCCTGCTTATTGCCTATAAACTATTATTTCGATCAAAAAGGAACGGACAATGTAAAGCTTGGTATGGTATTGGATATGCCCTCCTATGTTACCAATAAATGAAAATTTCGATGATGATACTTTCATAATGACATACACCATGAAACAGTTTGAATTGAGCTGAGGGATTGGCATGATTTTCTGACCGGGGACGTCCCCTGTTTATGGGTAAATGTATTAAGAAAATTACCCCAGAAGGAGGTCATTACAGATTCACACCCACTTACAACAAACACCGTTACTGATAAAGAAACCAATGGACATATAACAAAATTATTAGAACATTAGTTGTCCCACTTTATTCAAACAAATTGCTCATGTTTTTTAATTTAAATCTCGTATTGAACACGTAACACAGTTATTGCTTATACCTGATTCCATGCGTCAGGCGTACTTAAAGGACAAGTCCACCGTGATTTGAATACAAAGAGGAACATCCAACAAGCATAACGCTGAAAATTTCATCAAAATCGAATGTAAAATAAGAAAGTTATGACATTTTAAAGTTTCGCTTCATTTCACAAAACAGTTATATGCACATCTCGGTCGGTATGCAAATAAGGGAACTGATGACATCATTCACTTACTATTTCTTGTGTATTTCATTATATGAAATATTTTGATTTCTCGTCATTGTCATGTGAAATAAAGTTTCATTCCTCCCTGAACACATCGAATTCCATTATTTTAACATTTTGTGATTCAGGCAAGGAGGTCCTAATTGTCAAATTCGTAAAAATTGAAATATTGTATAATTCAAACAATAAAAAACAAAAGAAATAGCGAGTGAGTGACATCATCGACTCTCTCATTTGGATGTAACTGACTCGTTCATATAACTATTTTGTGAAAATTAAGCGTAACTTTGAAATGTCATAACTTTCTTGTTTTACATCCGATTTTGATGAAATTTTAAGCATTTTGCTTGTCTGATTTTTCTCTTTTGATTCAAATCAACAATTTACTGAGGTTGACTTGGAGCGCTCGTAGTGATCTTATCAGATCATATCAGATAAGTCGTGGTAATCGTAATGATCGTAGAAAATCTTAATTGGTTCAACAATTTGTTTGCAATCATTTACGAAAGGCCAATCGTGGCTTTCGTTAAGGGTATCACGTCAGTGGGAAAGAAGTAAAGGCGATTGACCACTTGGGTGTTGTTATTCTTCATGTTTTTAAGGATCATATATTAATATAAGGGACCCTCTTAACTATGAAACTAAAATGTCTAAATTGCTTTCAGCGGGATATTTTCTTTTAATACGTTTGATCATGCTTCAGTGAGGAAATCGTTTATTAGTAAGGAAGATGTGGTGCTTAATCTGTAATTTGACAAAAAATAGCTCCCTCTTATTACTGCTATCGCGCTAATAACAGTTCCTGTAAGATATTGGACGATATATTCAGGGAACACATCCCCGTTCTTATTCCGTTCTCCATAAGACTCTAATTCTAATCCCAATTCTAAACGTTTCATTTCAATAAGAAGAACTCAACAATTTCATAAACGGATGTAAACAAATAAAATAAAATAAAAGAAAAAAAATGGAGTTGGATATACTGTCTTTATATCCTCTCATCTGTCAATTGTTGAAAGCCATCATTACTCAGATTATGGTCAAGCCAAATAGTGTGAGAAAGTCGTCATCAACGAGCCTAGTCCTCTTATTCGTTTACCCAAGGCCTGTTTAACTTCTTTTTAATCTGTGTCCCGGATCAACCCTTTGAAATTCTGGAGATGAATCGTATATATGTAATCTCTTATAATAAACCCTACATCTACTTTACCAATTGCCTAATAACACAATTCGTACAGTTAACATTGTTAGCCATGAAAAAAAAAGTTAGATGCGTTGCTGTGTACTTAGTTTTTTTTATCACCATAGGAAGAAAAACATAGAATAGGATTAAATTTGATGTATTTTATCCTTGCACTGATACAAACAAACCCTATAAGGGATCCTACATCTGGTCAAAGACAATGGCGACTAGAGCTGAGAGTAGAAGGGTCTTGGAAGCCGACGTCGCAACTGCACTTCCTGTTGGTGTTCCATCCGGGTCAAGGTTTGGAGCGTTGCTCACGTCATAGTCGCCATTGCAGAGGTTGTGATTGCAATAACAATAGCTGTGCTTGTTTTCTAGGTATAATAAATCCAGTCCATCTATGGGTTCAGGTGTTTCATCGATAGTGTAACAACCGTCGGATGAGGGAATGATGGCACAATCGCGTGACAGGTACGAGGTGGTGTGTTCTTCTGTGTAAATGATAAAACAGATACGGTTGTATGAATTGAAGTAATTACTTCCTAAGCAGGGGTGTTAGTGGTCACAAATAAAAAGATCTGAAAAAAGCTGAAGAGTATTGAAAAAGTATGAAATAGAAAGAGCTCCCATACTTTTTGTACAGAGGAAAGCAAAAATATAAAAGCTGAAATTCAGCTGAAAAAAAAAAATAAATAAAAATCTGAAATCAGATAAATATCTGAACTATCACACCCCTGCTAAGTAGTTACACCATGATCAGCATGATTAGTACAAGTATGCAGTGAGTAAACTTGCATATTAACTGTATTATTGCAACCCAAGCGTTTTTTTAACGTTTTGACAATTCTTGGAATCGACATCTCTTATTCTTTTGAGGATAGAATGGCGCAATTACAAAGAATTTTATCCAACATTAAATCTCAACTAAATTTATGGAAAGCCAGGAATTTATCATTATACGGGAAAATTCAAATTGTAAAAACTTTTGCTACCTCTCAGCTGTTATATGCAGCCAGCATATTATCTATACCTTATTAATTTATTCACAAGGTGAACACATGACTGTATGAATTCATTTGGGGTGGTCCTGATAGAGTAAAACGTGAAGTGTTGGGTAAAGAGTACGAGGACGGGGGGGGGGGGTTAAAGATGACTTGCATCAAATCGATTATTCAAGCTCAGAAAATTAAACGGGTTTTGAGACTTTTCTCTTCAACTTCGAAGGGCTGAAAAGATATATGTATAGAATTTTTGTCACCTGTCGGTGGAGAATACATTTTTTATTGTAATTTTGATATGAAATATTTGAATATTGAAGTGTCAAATTGGTTGATGGACATTTTACAAACATGGTGTATATTCGAAAGGAAAAAAGATATTACCAATGAGTTTATATAGAACAATCAATATATCACATTCAAAGGAAAATCTATTTATAAACCAAACATAAAAGAAAAGGGGTTCACTAAAATTACTGATATGTTAGATGAATTTAGACGCCCACTACGCTGGAGGGACGCGAAAGAAAAGGGGTTAAAGTTCACTGAGTATTTTGAATTGTTAGATTGCTATAAAATAACGCCAGGAAAGTGGAAAGTTTTCTTTCTACAACAAAACTACCATCATCTTGTAAAAGAACCTGGGGATTTCCCTTCTCTTTTCTGTAAATCTGCATTTAGAAAAATTCAGAATATATCGACTAAGCAATTTTATCGCACTGTTTTAAATATTAATAACTCCAAAACCGCCAAGGTGTTTACTCGTTTTAATCAGCTTAACAACATCGATAGGCAACAGATTTCCAAATTGTTCACTCTTCCATTACGAATCGCTATTGACACCAGACTTCGAATCACACACTATAAAATTTTAAACAACTTAATACCTACAAATGAATGGCTCACAAAAATAAGAAAGAAAACCAATGCATTATGCTCTTTTTGCAATGCGACACCCGAGACTTTGGATCATTTGTTTTTTGCATGCCCTAAAATAGCACCCTTTTGGAATACGTTGCGTATGAGAGTGACCGATTTTAATACTAATTATTTCCTTTCACGAAATACTATTTTATTTGGATTGCTAGAACCATTAAGTCAATCCACCTTAGCATTTAATTTTCTAATTTTACTCGGTAAACAATTAATTTGGCGATGTAAATACCAAGAGACTCTCCCTAGTTTGAAACAATTTAATTATTATCTTTTATCTTATAAAGTTACTGAGGAAAAACAAACTCAATAAACACAATGTAAAATTGCAAAACATAAACAATTTTTTCCATTGCATGAATTGTAACCACTGTAGATTAGTATTTTGTGTTAATCGGGTTTTTTTTGTGAGTTTGTTTTATCTTCTGTTCATGTTGTAGTGGTGTTTTTAAATGTCATACTTTCAGTTATGTTAATACATTAAAATGTCATATTTTTGGGTTGCGCTATACCCCGGCGATGCAGCCAGGATGACAGTGAACCGACGGGTATTACCGTACCCCTTTTTCTTTTTCGGTTTAATGGATCGTCCTGTCGGCAGGACTAGGGTACAAGTTATTTGTAAATTATTCTGAGTACACAATTTTTTAGGATATGTTGTATGTTGTATCAATGTTCTGTTTGATTGAAGTGCAACCATATGTTTTGTATACTTTGATTGTTTTTGTGACGAATATTAAAACTGCAAAGATAAAAAAAAAACAAGCGTCTAAGAATCGGTCTCGGTATGCAGGTATATGGGGTTGTACACAACTTTTTTTAAACTGCTGAATGTTGTCAGAGGTAAACGACAAATGTATGATCACTTTGAATACACTAAAGTGAATAAACGGGAACAAAATTAAGTAGGTCACAATTTCACTCTCATCATAATACGCTGCGATATTCAGATCAGTGTGGGGGGGGGGGGGGTAAGCAATGGACGAGTGGGGGAGGTTGGTGGCGCACTAACATTTGCGGTTTCATGGGAGAATGTGCCAAAATTCTGACAGGCAAAATTGTTTCTGATGATAGTCAGGGTGTGACAAACTACAGTTTGAACTAGCCTTGAGGCAACTACTGCACTAAAAAGAGATGTGTTGCTTCTGAACAATACGACTGGGGGCAATGTATCCCGAAATAGATCATCCAGATAATCATTATTAAAGACCATAACGAAGACGAAAACTGAATACCGTCCAAACATTTTCAACTATACCAATATCTTAAATTTCGAAAGTTACAAGTAAAGAACTTTTTGTGGGAGGGGGGGGGGGCGTCAAACCAATATTGGCCCTACTACTAAGGTAGTAGAACTGCGTGAATAGAATGACAAAACAAAAAGAGCTGGCGTCATGGGCGTATTTTGGCGGTGTGTGACGTTATAAATCTACGTCATCGTGGTCATTATCAATACTCTTAATAAATGGGCGGACAACAACAGATCGAAGCTAATTCACACATAAATAATAATTCTCACCTCCATTGAGAATGAATCGAATGGTGACATCGTTGAACGTGCATCCCTGGTCAAAAGAAGGAAAATAAGGACTTATCGGGCAGTCTACTTCTTCTCCATACGATCCACCCTCACAAGAAACAAGTCCATTGTGAAATACATCGTCTCCTGATACGAGATTCAGGCATCGATAGCAGGTGATTGCCTCCCCTATAGTGATCAAGATCGGACGATTAGAATATTCTTATGAAACGAAAGCAATATCAACTTGAGGATATTTGCGCCACAAAAGTAGAACAGTTTTAACGCTCAAACCCAACACCCATGCTGGTTGATTCGAACATGGACCTACTGATTGGAACAAATACAAAAATAGCAAATACAACATTGTATATTAAACCAAATTTGCAAAGCTATATAAAACAAAGTGTACATAGTTATCAACGCTTTGTTCATTCTTGCAAACCGTTTGCAAAATAAATAACGGTTATTATTATGCACATCCTCGTCAGTATGTCAAATAATAAGAGAGCCAATAATATAACACTGATACCTCATCAAAAATGTATATTCTTTTTATATTCTTATACTGACCTGGATGGAGGTAAAGGGGGAAGGAAGACCTGTGGGTCATGGTAAATAAGTTAACCTTTTCCAAACCCAGGCAGCCCCTTCATCTCTATTCCAAGTATGTCACGTATATCATATTGTTTATGTAATTTGTATTGTACTGTAATTCATGTATTCTGAAATGCCGAATAAATAATAATAATGATATTCACCTTCAGGTTTTATTGAATTTTTGATTGACATTGCTGGATTATCATCAACATTAATATTATGGAACAAACCCACAAATTATGATAAAGGCAGTATTATACAGTTCTTAGATTGAAAAACCTAATAAGGTGTTGCTTATGACGTCGCTCTTTACCGTTCCTCTATTCTAAATGTGATTTTAAAAAGCTGGCAGGAAAGAGGGAACATGAACAAGCCTTATTTTGTTTTCATTAAAGCGTATCTTTAGTTTGGTAATTAACCCAAAGTACATATCTCTTTTCCAGTTTATTAATAGATTATACTTGTGAACGCATGTGCACTGTAAAAACTGTGGTGTTAAAACTGACACCAATTGGTATTAATAGAGGACCACACCCTGAGGTGTTAAAATAACACCCTAGAGATTGAACATAACACCAAAGAGTGTAAATGTAACAACCATAGGTGTTGTAATAACACCTATAGGTGTAAAACTAACACCACCAATTTAACACTGGTGTAAAATAACTGGTGTGGTCCTCTATGTACACCGGTTAACACCACAGTTTTTGCTGTGTGCGAAAAGGGTTTCCTTTATGAAGGACACAAAGTTAGAAAAAAATAATGATAATGTCACTGTAACTTACGTGTATATTTAGAGCGAGAGAGAGAAAGATATATACAAATATATATATACACAACAAAAAAGTAAGTCCCCCTAAATCAAATTGATGTAACTTTTGAACGGAATTATTTTGAGATATTTCGTAGGTGGTTTTCTACACTCATTAAGCAACTCCTAGGGAAAATGAGATTGATCGGTTGAGTCATGCATGAGTAATCAAAGATTGAATTAAAAATGACAATTTTTAAAGTCACAAGAGTCGTTTTTCAGATTGTGCAAATACAAAGTTGTTGTTAGGTGAATTTTATGGCGTTAAAGCTGTTTTACTATCCATCATTTAGCCACTCCACACATAATTTTGATATCGTATGTTCATGGTTGAGTGAGCACAATATTGCAGGGGCTGCAGAATCGGGGGGGGGGGCTAGGGGCCCCCACTTTTTTCCAAAAGCATGTACAAAAATGTAGAAATGACTATACGATTGTGATTTTTTTGCATGGTCAGCCCCCCACCCCCACTTTTAGCTAAGCCCCTCCACCACACTTTGAAAACCGTTCCGCGGCCCCTGTATTGTGACGTATCATCAAAGGGGTTTTTTGGTAGTATTTTCTACAACTTGTTAGGTCATATTAAAATTTGAAAATGTTGGTGTCTCCCCCGACTATAGGCCCCTCCCCCATTTTTAAATTCTGGATCCACCCCTGATTTGTCCATAAATTAAACTGATCATGAGAAATTGTTAGGAAAATAATACAGTATAAAGAGTATTCATTCCTAAGTTTTCGAATGTGCTCGCTCAACCATGAAAGTGTTAAAAGTTCGGAAAGTGTGCGGTGATAGAAATGATGGATGATAAGAACAACAGCAATTAAAGTCACATTTAAAACCGAATTTGCCCCCAATATTCACCTTATTACCCTTTAAAATGAGTCTGTGACAATGAAAATACCAATTTTCCCACTTTGATGCGTGCTCACTCATCCATAAATAAACAAATCGATTTCATTTTTGCACAGAATTCTGCCCATAGGTTGATAAACATTACTGCCAAATGACATTGGTAAAGACAGCCTTGAAAAAAGTTCCACCATATTGAATAAGGGGCTACTTATTCTTAAACATATGCACCCATAATGTACACAATTCTATGAAAGAGGAAGTCAATATTTTAACAAATATGAAATAAGGGTTTGTTTCATGGACGGTTTTGGTTACTTCTGCCAATAGTTATTTCATGAAACTTCGCACATGGCTTCACAGTAACATCATCCAAAAGGCGCGCGCACCAAAATAACAATTCGAAACGACACAGAGTGGGGCCAAGGACTTGAAATTTCTTCTCATTTGCATAATTTTCGAATATTGTGTGCTCACTGATGCATTAAACATCGGGATTTTCATAAAAATCAAATCAAATGAACCATGCAAGGAGGTTTGTGACAGATATCAATAGTTACAAATTGCATTTTTTCCAATAACGTAAAATAGAGCTAATCACATTCCACATGTTCATTCAAGCGTGAATGTTTAATTAAACGCCTTTGAATCATTGAAGCATGTTAATTGGTCATGATCATAACAAAAAAGTTGATAAAAGATCAGTTTCAGTAACCAAAATGAAACAATACTTGCCTATGATTTTTGAAAATCACATTTTTGTTTTCAATAAATGTTCATTGAACCGTGAAACGATGAATATTTTTGAAGATACTCTTCCCCCAAAAAACTGTTATCATATTTTATCATTTTTATTGATAAAAATGTGTAAAAATCCAATTATAGCCAATTTGGACTTGTGTTTATTCAACCGTGAAATTTAGCAAAAAAGTAGTATCGTCTTTTAGAAAGTACCTTTTACAAGCCTTCTGACTATTTTTCCTGATGAGAATGTGGAATCAGTTCCAATAAAATGGAATCAAAGTTATGATATTTGGCTTGTGACTTTTGAAAAGTGACAGTTTTGCCTTCTGACGGTGCTCACTGAAGCATGATGTAAAATACGTCCATAACATTTACTCAGATGGTAGCTTATAACATTACCTACAAGCATATGTAAAAATATATAAAAACTCGCATTGGTTCGGAAATTATTGATGTTTGTTTAAGGGGGGACTTACTTTTTGTGTTGTGTATATATATATAGAGAGAGAGAGGGAGAGGGGGGAGATGAAAATGTGAGCTGGATGCAACTGTTGTATATCACTATTTTGTAGTAAAACTTTACGAGTCATTTAAAACTAGGGCATAGTAAGAACTATGACTAGTCATATCAGCTACACAGCTGATTTTGTTATTTTGACCATTTTATTTTAAGAGTCCATGTTCACTTTTAGAGAAATTGACACAACATGATTTTTAGAACCAGTTACTCATAAAAAGACATTTTTCGCAAATTTTGCGTTCATTTTTATTTTCGTAAAAGTTTTGTTCATCCACGATTTGCATCTACGCATACTCTCTTGGAATTTATTGGATTTATCATAAATGCAAATGAATTAGGAAATAAAAGATCTTCAACTCATATTGAAGTCATTTGATTTTGAATTCCATTTTAAAACTTTGCAATCGTTTTCTGATATGAAAGTCTACAATTAAAATTGTTTATTGATAGCAAATATGTATTCCTAAATTCTAAGAAATTACACATCTGAAAAATTATCATTAAAAAGAAAAATTAGTTTATTTACATAACTCGAAATAACACTATTTAACAGGTCTAATAACTAAAAGAATTATTTACCTACCCGAGTAGGGTAATAAAGTTATGGATAACAAGAAAAAAAACACCAATAAAAGTTAAAGTAACATGTGCCATTCATGAAATAACGTCAATCTCCGATTATATATGCCAACATATGTACAGTAGACAATACAAAGCAAATATTGGTGCCTTCCATGACGAATTCAAAAAGTAACATCGGAAGATTCTTGTACAGACCATTAGTTGTGTTGATATGCACGATTGCCTACAATCATTAGAATGAACTGATAAAATAATTTGATAGAAACTTACCTCTGTAAGAGACCGAAAGTATCATGACTAAAACTGCCAAAGGTGTCGGAAGCATCTGTTTAATATAATAAAATATTTGATTAAAAACTGAAATTTTGATATTTCCATTTTCCATTCCATTCCATTCAACTATCTGCTTCATGCTTTGTTAGATAAATACAACAATGAAGGAAATTCCAATGCTGTGAGTCCTGAATGGCCCAAATTTTTGCACTAAACCAGGCAAGAAATTTTGGCTGCGGGTGACAATTTCTGATCTCCTGCTAGTTTATGCTATATAATTATAACTACTGGTATCTCTAACATGGCTACACTAAACAAATTCGAATGTTGAATCAGCATTTGGAAGATTGGGGGAGTAGCGGCCTTTTCCAAAAGTTACATCCAACCTTGTATAAAGCTGAATCCAACATTTTAAATGTTGGGTAGAACCATTTAAAGTGGTAAATGCTACATTTGAAAAATGTTGTCGCTCCTCCGGCCATTCAGAAGTTGAGTTGGCATTTCTGTTTTTTTAGAGTGTAAATTCCACCTTTCACTGTACTTGCACATTGATATCGTGTACGTAGGTTTCCTTGCTTCTGAGTGCGACAAATTATGATATATTTTTTATGAACAGCTGGATATGTATAATTACTTGTAAAACAAAATTTTAATTGTGCTCATGACTTTTGTCTATATGGCAACACATTGGTTTTGGTAAGCCTTGAACATAAATTTTGGCTTTAATAGACGTCACGACATTATTCTTTCCACTTCATATAGTGAAACATCTGAACCTCGTCGTAAATCTTAAATGTACAAGTTATATGATTTTTTTTTCTTTTCTCCCTTTTACATAAAATTCAACTTATGTTAAGTAATAATTCAACGTTTCTATATTGATTATTTGGTATAGCATGGTTCATTCATTTCTGGGCTATTTTATAATATTTCGATAATTATAAAGTCTCGCTCACCAAAGTTAATTCAATTTCTTATTTTAATAAGTAATCTCTTGGTGATTTTGGTCACCTATCTGTTTCATGCTTTGTTAGATAAATACAACAATGAAGGAAATTCCATTGCTGTGAGTCCTGAATGGCACAGATAGTTCAACGCTCCTAATTTGTTTTTACATTCAATTCGACATCTCTTCTAGCTACCCGGCCAGGCCGAACAGGTGCGGGACCGGAGGCGAACTACGTCACACGTGATTATGTTATGTATTGCAGACGCCACTGCCCTCTCCGGTATGGGTATCAATGTCGGAGGATTTCCCGCGCTAATTTTCCCGCGCAAATTTCCCGCGCGAATTAGCCGAATTAATCTCCTTGGAGGCGTCAGTCTCCCGTCACGCTTGCACGGCCTGATTTAAAACAGTCACTGCATAATTCAATGTGTCAATAATGGTACCACCTTGCACCGATTAGTTACGATACAAATGTTTTCTCGTAATTAACCTAAAATCTCGATCTTTTCCTTTCTTTTTATGCAAATACACTGTCCCGATATTCGTATGAGGAATTTGCTTTGATTCACGCCTCAAACTGGCGCCATTTGGTTAGATAAGTCATTTGTCTACATGATAAAGGAGGGACTCTTACAAATAACTCAATTAACGCTAAATAGATCAGTGCGTTCATACCATGACCATTATGAACCAGGGTCTTCATGCTGTTAGTATATTGCTCTATTCACATTATTTGTATTAACTTTTCTCTCCTTCCCACATATTTTGCCCTCAGGCTCATACCAATCTGGAATTCGTTCAGGATTCTTTTTTACAATATATTAGGGACGGGTCCAAGAGATTAACACCATTACATTTCATACATTTACTGGTTATTTTATGATCCTTTTGAAGCTATTCTTTCTAAACGCTCCTATCATAAAGGAATTGATTTCGAGCCCAATGTGCAGAAGACTTTAATCATCCTTAATAATAATAATAGAGGGTAGCCTCCATACGATCCCTCGCATCACTGCAACCTTGTTATTACGCATAGTACTTCATACATTCACTCTGGGTCATGACCCATCATGGTCGTTTGGTTCTCGCTTTCCAAATAAATTAGACATTGAGAACTAGTCGACCCTGTTGGGTCGTAACCTGTAGTTTATTGTTCTATCAAATCTGCTAATTCCTTCTCAATGAAGTCTTCAACGATTATACAAATCGCTCATCCATCCATCCTCCGCTGACACCCGACTGTGTGTACACAGTACCCATCAAAACAGCATCTTATCAGTGTGGGTAAGCTTTTTCACACATGATTCCATACTCTGTATAAGTAATGCTAGAACCAAAATATACACAAATGTTACTTTAATTTCATGGAGATACATTTTGATTATTTAAATGCAAAGCCTTTTTCCACTTTATCCATTTACATCTGACCTTAACTTTGTTTTCAAAGTCAGAGTTCTTATTTTTCCATTTTCTTAAGATATGATTAAACACTTTGCTATTGAATGCGTATGATTTATATTAATTAATTTCTGCTCCATACTTATAACAGGGTGTAATTTAAAAAAAATATACATTTTCGTTTTGTGAAATCGGGTTCTCGCTTGAACCTCCCTTACATGATACGGGGCTCACAGGCCTAATTCATTTCCCATAGACTCGTGTGTTAAAGTGGCACTTGAAAATAATTTATAAAAAATAAGGAGGAAATTCGAGGGTTGAATGTTTACTACCAGTGGATAGGATAAATGTCTGACAAAATTCCATATCTGACCAGAAAAGGGTACCTCGACCGGCTCATTTAAAAAATAAATCAGCATTTACGAAGACTACACCTGACGGGACCAAATTCATCACTTCGGAGAGTAAAATGACCCTAATTCTTCCGCCAGTAAAAATATAGTTCCATACGTGGTGAAATATCTTTCCAATTTGGAAAAAGTAAGTTCAGTAGGTACCCTCCCTAGAATCAGTGTTAGGTTGTCAGTCATATTCATTCATTTTTGTCAATCAGCAATATCAAATTAAAAAAATTGAGCAATGGGTTGGCTCGAATGAATATCTTTTGCCTGCCAGTTGTAATTAGGCCCGTGCAACCTACGTCATTTTCATTTACCATTATTTTGCTCTCTACTGCCCTCTACATGTGCCTTCGTGGGCTCAAGAAACGGACAATGCACATGCTCAAAACTGCGGCTTGTTCACCCTTCAATACACAATAAGCGGATTTCCTTTGCCTCTTCTCTCATCATGCTCATAGGTTCCTTGAACCGCCTTTGTGTATCGTGCTTTGTATGTTGTAAGTTCCCTTTCTGTTCGTTTTTGCTTCAGTACCTCTTCTCATTCATGCACGTGACTGTTGTTTATCTGTTCCTGACCGGGTCTTGTATTTCAGATTTCACTGTTCCTGTTATAGACATTTAAATGTCATCTAAAAAAAAAATGCCTTTTCTGATTTTTCTTTAATAATAATAATAATAATACAGGGTATTTATATTGCGCACATATCCACCTTGTTAGGTGCTCAAGGCGCTCCTATATTACCCGGCTAAGCTAGGCGTTCATAGCGCAATATGGCAAATTCGGTAGATACACCATTCAATTCAATTAACGATGATGACTTTCTTGACCTGTTTAGACCACCATTAGTAGAAAGTGAATCAAACATAAATCTTTATGTTACTTCCTTTGAAAATCATGTTACAGACAAATTTAATTCATCGTCAAAAGAGTTGAATTATGATTTTGACACTGATAACCAATTTCAAAGTCCATGTTTTGAATACGTCACCCATAACCAGATTAATGATGTTGTTTTAATAAGGAATTTGATAACTCCTCTTTTTCTCTTATACACCTTAATATTAGGAGCATTAACAAACACTTTGAATTACGGTTACTTTTAAATAATCCCACCATGCAAACATTTTCAGTAGTAGGTTTAACCGAAACATGGCTTCCTCATGATTCAAGCCTTCAATTCGCTCTCGATGGATATGATCTTTTAGTTAACAACATACAAAATAGGGTGGGTGGGGGCGTTGCATTATATGTTTCACAATCTTATGATTATGTAGTTCGAGACGAGCTTAACAGCATGACTGATACAATTGAATCTCTTTTTATTGAAATTACTATCCCTAACAGCAAAAACATTATCATAGGTGTTATATACAGGCCTCCGAGTTCGAATATCAAATCATTTCTAGATCATCTCTCAGACTTGGTTAAAAATCAAATTTTTGATAGTAAAAATTGCTTTATAATGGGCGATTTTAATATTGATTTATTAAAACAAAATAATGTCATACAAGATTTTTTTGAAATATTTTTATCCGCTTCTTTATACTTACCTTTAATATCTAAACCCACACGAATAGTCAATGAATCCGCTTCTCTTATTGATAATATTTTCCGTAACGTTCTTCCCCCTCCCGATTCCTTCATATTACTCTCTGATATCACTGATCACTTCCCTGTCTCGACTAATTTCTCTTTAAAAGACATATTCAATAACATATATAGCCGTCCATTAAAACGAAGAATAACACACGAAAATATAGCTCGTCTGGGTGTTAGTTTAGACGATGTTGATTGGTCATGTGTCTTTGATAATAATGACGTTAACTTGTCCTTTGAAAATTTTATGAACATTTTTAATTTACACTTTGACACTCATATTCCAAAACTTAGAGATAAGACATCTAACTACAAAAAAATCACCGAAGCTCCCATGGATTTCTAAATCGCTCTTGCGTTCGATAAATAGGAAGAATAATTTATATTATAAATACAAAATGAAACGCTCTGAGCAATCAAAACTTAAATATACTCGTTACAAAAATACATTGACAAACATGTATTCCATGCAATTAACGGCTCTGCTCCACAGTACAATATTAATCTAATCAGCAAATACACTCCAGTCAGGTCCCTACGTTCATCAAACTCTGGTTACCTAGTTATTCCTAAATCCGTTAGGACATGGGGGGTGGGTTCGGGCTTTTGCTCACGCTGGCCCTGTTCTATGGAATGATCTTCCCCTGACAATTCGTGAATGCACGTCCATTGATACATTTAAACGTTACCTTAAGACTCGTCTATTCAATGCCTATTACTCTTAATTGTTCCTGAATCTATTACTATTTTATTTGTACCTGTTCTCTTTCGTTCTTTCTTCTTTCACTGGGCCTTGGGCACTCTGCCGAATGGATTTGGCGCATTACAAATCACATATATTATTATTATTATTATTATTATCATTAAATTATACGTTTAGAAAAAAAAAAATATTTTACTAATCAGTTACAACTTTACAAGCGTGATATGTAAAATACATGGAAAGTTTTAAAACAAGCAATGAATATATCAAATAACAAATTTAATATTACAAAAATTAGATCTGGCGATGTTATTTTTGAGGATTCTTACCAAATTTGTAGTATCCTGAATAATCACTTTTCTTCAATTGGGGAAAATCGTGCAAGTACTATTTCTTCCGCAACAAAACACTTTTCTGAATTTTTAGGCCCTCCAAATACTAGTTCAATGTTTCTCGCTCCAACTAATAAACAGGAGATAATTTGTTTCTGATTTTAGTTCTTAAAAAAGTACAGGACATAATGACATCAATAATTTTCTTCTTAAGGGGGTAATATCGTCAATTTCGGATCCCCTAACTCATTTATTCAATCTGTCACTTCTTACCGGCATTGTTCCCGAGAGCATGAAAATTGCAAAAGTCATTCCCTTGTTTAAAAAGGGTAATAAATTAGATGTTACTAATCACCGCCCAATTTCTTTGTTATCTTCATTGTCGAAAATACTTGAAAAGATTATTTATAAAAGAACTGTAAATTTGTTTAAATCAAATAATATTCTTTCAAATTCCCAATATTGAATTTCATTGAAAAAGCGGCACATTCAATCGATAAAACTTCTCATTTAATTTTTTTCCTGGACTTTTCCAAGGCCTTCGACATCATTAATCATGATATTTTACTTAAAGACCCTGACCGGTGTAAAAACAATGATATATCAAAATAAAGGTAATGATTCATACAATACAAATATACCAACAATATTACATATATCTCCTTCCAATAGTTAAAAATATTAAATAAAAATCAAAGAAACTGCTCCTCCAAAGTACGCTTCGATTGAGCACCCCCACGTCGCCTGGAAATGATGACGTCACGTTGTGTCAGGAGGGTTGTGATTACATAGGTTTGTGTACAAAAGCATTGGGTATTTTCTTCCATTTCGATGTCATGAATCCATTTTTTTTTCGTTTTCAGATGAAAATGGCACTCAAAATTATTCACTGTTCAAATTGTTGTAAACCTATAACTATTCACTATCTTTTTTGTGATTTCTTTGTTTGGCTCTTATTGGGCCTAAATTGCTATGTCAGGAAAAGTTATTATACATAATCTAAATGCAGATAGAATTGAAATCTACGCCAAATAAGCAGGGAATAAAATATGGCAAAAACTAGTTCAAAACTGTAGATTTCATAAATTTAAGCTTGTGGGTAAAAATATACGTGATATCCCTCTGTGATAGAAGTGAAGAGAATGAAATGCGTTATCTGGAAAGCAAAAAAATCACCCAGTTTTTCTGTGTACAAACCTATGGAATCACGACGCTTCTTACACAACGTGACGTCACGGTCTCGAGGCAGGTGAAAAGCACAGTAAAGCCTATTTTCTCAGCGGGGTTCGAAGCCCGATAATTGGAATATTCTTAACCAAAATACTCAGCTGGGAAGCGGTTAAAATGCATAAAGCATACCTTGCTGTATTTAGTAGCTTATAAGCTTTCGATTGGTATATAATTTGTCAATTTCATTTTCGGGTCCGGTCTGGATCTTTAACAAATTACATCATTGTGCGTGGGAATGCCTTGGAGTGGTTCAGGAGCTACCTCTTGAATAGGAAGCAATATGTATTTTTAAACGGTTGCAATTCTCAAATGAAAAATAATTAATTGTGGAGTTCCCAAGGGTAGTCTTTTAGCCCCGATTTCGTTTATAGTTTATATTAATGATTTTTGTAGATCATCAGATGTTCTTTCTTTCATTTTCTTTGCAGACGACTCTAACTTATTTTTTCACATAAAAATCCTCTTCACCTTGCTAATATAATCATCTCTGAACTAGAAAATGTCACCGAATGGGTAAGAGCAAATAAATTGTCACTAAATCTTCAATGTTGTTTAGCAACTCTATAAATACACTTCCTGATGATATCATTTTCGATGAAACTCCCTTGGAAAATGTATCCCATATTAAGTTTCTTGGAATAACAGTCGATAATAAGCTCTCATGGAAATTTCACCTAGATAACGTATGTAGAACTATTTCACGCAACATTGGTTTAATTAACAAGCTTAAATTTTGTTTACTATTATCGTCCCTGCTTACATTACATTCATCCCTTATATTGCCTTATTTAAATTATGGAATTTTAGCGTGGGGTAATACACAACAAACACTCTTAGACAAATTACTCCTATTACAAAAGAAGTCTCTACGTATTATATGTCACACGGCATATTTGTCTCATACTGACCCATTATTTTTGGAACATAAAATATTGAAAATTAAAGACTTATATTAATTAAGACTTATAATTAATCAAAGACTTATATCTATTCACAACTATCCAAAAAGGCGATTGGGTGAATTTCATTTACCACTTTTAAGAAATTTGCAGGCTCAGAACACATGTATATATGATGGACCGAAGTTATGGAACTCACTTCATAATGATATAACAAATGCAAAATCTTTGAACTCTTTTAAGACTAAATTCAAATTATCTCTATTAAAACATTATAATATACTCCCAAATTTAATAAGTTTAATTCACCATCTCTGTCAAGTCATCATTATTACTTTAAAGACTACAATTAAAACATGAAATAATTATTATCCTTTTCTATAAAAAAAATCTGACACAAGTCCTTCTCAGATGTGTTCATTATTGAACCTCATACATTACTGTGTCTATCCTTTCTATTTTCTCCTCCCCTGTCCGCTTATCCGCCTTCCTACCGGTTATTTGTTTACGGCATCAATCACATTTTTCGTGCATTGTATTCTTTCAGGTTATTTTATATTTTTTCTCCTTTTATACACATCATTGAATCCAGTTTGCTTGAGTCCACGACGGCATGTGTTCTATCTACGTACAGCAGCACCCATCCATCTTCTCAGGGCATTCTCCCCTTTTTTCTTCTCTTTTTCTGGGGGGCATGGGGTGGGGAAGGGTGTATATTTTTAAGACGGGTTGTTTTGTCCTTTATCAAACTATATATTTTTGATAACTTTGTATTTATTTTGTAAGTATTTCCCTCTCATGTATTTATTTTTTTCTCATTTGATTAACTGTTTTTATACTTTGTTATTTTGTTATGTTATATATTTTTTGAGGGGCCCACACAAGCATTGCTTTTTAGTGGGTCCCTCCATTTCCATCTTAATTTAATTTCTATTGAAAAATAGCATACATATTTTAAACCTACAATGTAATGCCCAAATTGTCTAAGTGTTTTTTCAGAACATATGTATCATTATTTTTTTTGCAACGGATACAAATATTTATGTTAATATATGGTATACATTTTGTTTTTGTTTGATGGAAGTGAAATGAATAAATTTGAATTTGAATTTGAATTTGATATGAATGTTAGGAAATCCCAAGCCCTGGACTTGTGCTTATCTTACACTCATACCAGATTTCCCTCCCTTATTTAGAGCATTTCTGAGATGATTTAAGATTCAGAAATTATACACAAAATGAGTCTATGTATAAGAAACTATTTCCCATATTTAACTCAATTTCACCAAAAATTGTACTTGGGCCGTTTTTTAATTCAGATACTCAAATACATGTCTTTAGGTTCACAGTTTCTGATAACAGATATCGCATCATGTTTGATATGGAAATTCCGATCTTTTCAAAAAAAAGAGAGAGAATTTGATTTGTGAATGTTGACACATTCAAGCATGCCTGAAACACCATGAAAAGAGATCTATCTAATGTAGACAATAGGACGTGCACAAAAGCATGGTTTGAACATTATCACCTGAATAGATAAAAACGCAACAGAGAGGTACGACACTATATCAAAAGAATGGTGTAATCATAACTATAAAAAGCACATGCCGCCTACTGCATACTTCGAAACATGAAATGAAATACACTATGAACTTGAAGTTGCACTTTATCAGATATTTACTTTTTTCAGATCGGACAAGATTATTAAACGGATAATGGCAGATCGTGTAACAGGAATTCGCTGAATTTCCCCTTTCGGCCAGTCATTTAATCTCAACAATTACACAATCGATGACTTATCATTACTTTTAAATGTCTATAAACTGAAAATAATGTTGGACATAAGATGAGGAAATTAACCCCCCAAAAAGAGTAAGCCTCTTGACAGCAAGCTAGTTCAGTCCATTCCTTTCCATTTTCTAGTCTTTTTTTTTATTCTCCCCTTTTCTTGATATTCTCGTTCTTATGCTGTTCTCGTTTTCCCTTTTCTTTTCTTTTCTTTTCTCTTTGCATTCTTCCCCTTCATTCTCTCTTCTGTTTTCACTTTTAAAGGCACATTTAGTTTTCTTCGTTTTATTCTCTCTCTCCCTCTCACTCTCTCTCTCCCTCTCACTCTCTCTCTCTCCCTCTCACTCTCTCTCTCTCCCTCTCCCTCTGTCCCTATTCCTATCTCCCTCCCTGCATCAACTCATGTTTCTCTTCCCCCCATCTCATTATACAGTGTATGTGAATCGGCAACCACGAGCCTACCCAAAAAAATGATAAAAAATTTCTAGAGTGCAAATATAACTTAGAAAATGACAATCGTCCAATGTTGGATCTGGAACCGGTTTCGAGGCGGTAAATTTACACACCTGAATTGATTGACGTAATGTGCCTGCCAACGCATTCCAAAATCTAAAATTTCAGGGAATTTCCCTTTTTTATTTATTAAAACGCTAGCCAATTCATGACGCACTAATACTAGCAATAATCGGGAATTTTAACAAAGCTATATGGACAGCCCTTTTCATGACATGTTGATTTGTAACATGACTTGTCGTAAATATCTTTGTACAAATAACTGAGACACTAGAGAAGGACAAATTATAAAAGTATTTTACTAGCGTAATACATTCACCATTAATTCGTGTGATACAGTCGCACTCAAAAAAACATTAATAGAAATCAGGTTAAAATTAGAATGGTTGAAATGTTAACTACCAGTTGACAGAGTATATATCTAACATGACATTACATTACAATGAAAAAGATGAAGTTTTATGATTTGAAAATTATGTTTATATATGTTGTGGAAAAAAGATATGATAATGAGAAAGGTAAACGTAATGAAAATTTGTATATGAATATGAGCAGATGAAATCTAATACTGAATTATTTGTAAAACTTTTGTTTGTGTACATATATTTGTGTATATTTTATTCAAATAAAGAAGACCAGTACTGGTTTAAAAGAAAAAAAAACATCACATACCTGACCAGAAAGGGATCCCTTGACCGGCCCATTCAAAAATCAAAGCGGCATTTATGAAGACATCCTCTGACGGGATCAAATTCATCACCTGACACACTAAAATAACCCTTACACTTCCGGCAGTCAAAATAGTTCCAATTCTTTATATATCTTCCCAATATGGGCTAAGAATGTTCAGTAGAGACCCTCCCTTGAATTAGTAATATATGCCCATTCACATCAATTAACATTTGTCAATTAGCTATATCAAATTGAAAAAAAAATTAGGAATATAGGGTTTGCTAGTATGAATATATTCTGCTTTTTTTTTGCAAATAGGCTCGTGCTACGTAAAAACATACCACATGCATGACATGAGGGCCATGGCTCAGCACTTATCTCTCTTCTCTTGCATGTGTGTTGGCCCATTATTTCATTTATAGTAGGAAGAGAAAGATGACGCGGACAAAAATAGGGTTCATGTATTTGCGGAATATAGTAGCTGTGTTATTGTTAGCAATAATACGGCTAATAACATAACATGGTGATATAGTCTTGTCTTTTAGTCTTTTCTTTTAAGTGTCAAAAAGACTGTTAGTTGAAACTTTGAAAAAGAAATATGTGATATACATCAGCGACGAAAGTTATCTAGCCCTGTTATTCTCCATTTATCTATGTCTATTATATTCTTTGCTATGAGAATGGCAGTCCAACATTGACCAAAACGTTACTTCTCTTAATTTAACACATTTTTTCGTGTATAAAAAGAAAGCCGTGTGAAACACGGCATATCTCTTCCCTGTCTTCGCTCCGTTTTCGTAATAGTCTGTGCGGTAGAGTCGGTCTGCTGGTCACTGTGTTAATAAGCAAATGAGCGAAATTTATCCAAGTCCTCTCGTGGCTGAATTCATGTCCCTGCTCAATCTCGCGTATTGTGAATATGAAACTTTTTTTCACAAAGAATTTAACCACTTTTAAAATTTATTATATTTGTAACATATGAAAGAGTAAACGTTACTCTTTTATATTGGTCATTTCTTTTGAATAAAATATTTTGATAAATAAGCGAATTTCAGGCCTGAAATGATGCCTCAAACAGAATTTTTTCCGTTGTTTTCTCTCGCAAATTGTCCTCTTTTTCGGGGGGGGGGCACAAATACTATTTACATCATCCGAAAGCTCAAGCTCTATGCTTTCTTACAATGTTACACTTGATATTTAGCATCTTTTAGATGGGTCAGCAGCCAGCCTTTCCCATCTAGATGCAAACCGAGATTTCAGAATTCATTTCAGAAATTTCAAAATCCATTAATCATTAGGGCTCAAACAGAAGTGAAGTGTAAAAACAACATTTTGGGGGCATGAAAAAATTATTTTGTTTCATGTATATAGACACAATCCGGGCACCTCAAAGGGTGTTTATTCTTCGTTTAAAAAGAGGACAAAAACATGAGATTTTTAGGGCAGCACTGGCAAAAATAAAAAGAGGTGTTTTCATCCGCACCAAGCTTCTTAACAATGCAAAACCCTAAAGTCATGTATATCACTTTGATAAAACAAGCTACTTTTTGAGGACCTGCCGACTGACTTGGTATATTTATATATTTCTCAATATCCCTGCATAACGTATTCTACGTCATTTCTCCTAAGTGGATAATTCGGAGATCTTTAACTCTAAAGCCAGTGACATCGATTCACAGCCATCCGTCAAGATGAGTAGGGAAGACAGGGGACAATAATTGTAACAAAACTTACTTTATTTGAATTATCACCTTTATCCAAGCTAAATTCTTGCTCAAACCCCCCCCCCCCCCAAAAAAAAAAAAAGATGCACATTTTAGCTTGACATATGTATGGTTTTGGATTCAGTTAAACAATTAATTCAGAAGCTATTATCACTTGGCAACAACATCTCAAGTGTTATAATTCCGCCACAACACGGGGTATTTGTAACACACCAACACTGTTAGAAAAAAAAGATTTTACAGAAGTAAAATGAAAAAAAAAACATATTTTACAGAAAGGAATAACCAAATCATTCTGTAAATTGTTATAACAAGATTTTTTTTTTACAAATTTTCTTAAATTTTACAGAACAGGTCTGTTTTTTTTTAAAGGGGGAAACAGTCTTTAAACATTAGCCCCATATTAAAGAAATCATGACAATGCTTGACTGAATTGCATTACATTTTCCAATTACAATTATTATGGGAAACGTTTTGACTGTTTTTTAAGGTTGTTGAGGCTTCACCCTAGCTGAAGAAATATAGGCCTACATCAATTTGTATTGGGGTTCTATATCTTTTTGTGTCTACATGTACCTTCCTAAAATCTCTTGAATGGACGTCTGTTGTAAGATACCATACATTATGCTTTTCATTTTTTTAATGAAGTTTTTTTTTTTCTTAAAAATGGGGAAATGACAGCTTTGTCTGAAAAAAAGACAGCGTTTCCGGACAAAATCAATATTTCTTTACCTTGACAACAAACTTATCAAATCCGGAATTACTGTTTTATTCAGATATTATTTTGTATCAAAGACATGTTATCTCTTTCAATTTACTCAATTTAATCTATCCTCCCTGTTAATCCAAGGTAATAAAATGTATGTCAATGCCTAATTTAGAAATATATATGAGGCATTTGTATTTGTCCTATTTGTATACATACTGAATGTTTATGCTCTGCACAAATTCATGTTATTCAGCCTTTCGCTACGAATTTGATTTCAAAATAATAAATATGACTTTTTCACATATATGAGAAAGATATGTTCAAAAAGTATTTCTCATGTCTAAGATTAAAGAAATGGAAGCCTTTTTCCTTGTAAAAAAATGTAAGCAATATGAATGACAAAACATGCTGATGTTTCAGCTTATCGACGAGGCTATTGCTGTGCTTACGATTTTGACGAAGAACCTATAGTAATACATTCTTCTCGTGTTTTTAACTTATTCGTTTATAGCAATTGACAAAGATTATAAAAAAGCACTGAAGGTTCTGAAAACAATAAACAAATAATACGCAAAATTTATTAGTAAAAAAAATAACATTTTGCATTGTAGCAAAACAGATTTTAAACTTATTATGGTAGCCTTAAAGGCCACCTTTTCCTTGTATACAAAATAAATGATAGACAGATACGTTTCAAGTTTTGCGACTCTCTATTCTGAGCTTTATTTTGAACAGTATAGAAAGTGACAAATAAAGTCGTAACATGGTGTTACATCTGCACCCGCGGAGGATGGCCACATTTTTGGATTTTTTTTTCGATCATTTCACGAGTGCTTGTAGACTTATGAAGATATTTTCTAAACATACTGAAATTGTATTAGCTCAATTACATATTTGTCCTGAAGAAAAGCATTGTGCGATGCGAGATATTATAATCCTTTTAAGAAAAGAAAATGTAATTTTGCTTGAGAAAAATTCCACGAGCCGTTATATTTGTTTCCACTCGAACAGCGCATGGGGGCGATAAAATGCGCATGCTCTGTAAACAGAATGACGTATAAAACATACACTGTTCACTGATGACTGGTCCCTCGTTTCGCTCTGAGAAGAGTATGATTAGGGGCTAGATTAGCTCTTTTGTATTTATCTGCTTTTCACATTGGATTTCCTTAACCCCAAACTGGTTACACTTCGTAATTCCGAAGGTTCGTAATTCCGAAACACGCAAATTGCCTATACCTCGATGTTCGTTAATCTGAAAACGTAAAATGGTTCGTTAATCCGAACATTTGTGGCGTTATTCCGAAGGTTCGTTATTCCGAAGGTTCGATAATCCGAAAACGAAATAAGGTTCGATATTCCGAAGGTGGGCGATTCCACACTAGAACTTCAAAAATATCATAAATTTCAACATACTTTCAATAAGTCATAAGTAGTGTAATATTTTACTATGATACCTAAATTTTATGAAAATTATGAGTTTTAACCAAAAGTGAAATCAGATATAGTTTTTTTGGAGAAGAATAATGGAATTTTCAATTTTCAATAATTTTGCTAATTAAATAGTCAAGTACAAACACTGCCTGAATTAATTATTGGCAAAGCACAAGAAGATTGAAAATATTGCAGGTCAGTGGAATAATGTATCATTGATGGTTCCAAATGATATCTACAACATTTTCATGATCCGTAATAGGGGCAGCCCTGATTTTTCCGAACCTTTTTTTGGCAATGTCCCGTACGACACATAAAGATGCAAAAGTTTGTCCTACAATTTTATTTTTGATGATACAATTTCACAACATCAGTTTCTCTTTTTTGACCCAAGGGTGATCGATTTATCCCATAAGGATCTAATCACAGCCCTTCATTTTTCAATAATTGTCCTATTAAAAGTTGTCCCGTACGACACACACTGTGTCGTACGGGACATGTCCCGTACGACACACAATATATTATGCATTTAATTGCAGGATTTTGATTCAGAAACTGTAAATAATAGGCCTATTTTAATTCAAGTAATTGAATTGACATAAAGTGAACTGAAAAAAATATCCTTTTATTTCCATAGAACATGAAATAAGGGATTCTAACCATTTTAATTGATGTCATGTAGGTGTATTCTTTTGTGAATCCCTTCAGCTAAACTGGTGATTTTCACTGGTCAGAGCAGGTTAATTTTTTTGTCACTGAGCATGAAAAGAAAACCTTTATAATTGATTCACCCTAGCCTGAAAGATGACTTCCTCTTGCATGGAATTATTATAAGATGTAAAAAAACTACATATCAATCAACTTTTTGGACTTCCCTTGATGATCACTATTTTTTTATATATATATACAGTATTGAAACTCCTTACTTTTTTCAAGTTGTAAAAAAAAATCTGGAAAATAAGACAAACCGTATGGTTTCATGAAATGCAGAAATGTTTGAAAAAGTAGAATTGCATTTCTCTAGAAAAAAAAATTGTGGAATTATAAGTGACAGCTGACATATATCATGTATATATACATTTTATATGAAAAATATAATATTTTAGCCCCATAATTTACACAGTTTCATTCATTCATTGTTTAAATAGTGTATTGGAAATCATCAGTTAATTCACTAAAATATAACTTCACACAAAACCTCAAGTTCTTCAGCTTGGAAAAAATGCTGCGAACCCTTGTACATTTCCCATCATGAAAAAATAACATATTGCTCCCGATTGTATATATTGAGGTTACTTAATTATATTGTCCTGAATGACTACTTATTAAAAAACTTTTCATTAAAAATGAAGAATTTAGGGGCAATGCTCCCCTTCTAATTGATAAAAGTTCATTGTTTTATTCAGACTGCCCAGTACAACATGCAAGTGCCTGTACAACACACAAGTGTCCCGTACGACACACAAGTGTCCTGTACGACACAGAAGTGTCCTGTACGACACACAAGTGTCCCGTACGACACATTATTTTGTTTATGATATATTGACAGAAATATTCAGCCAATTGCGGTTTCTAACATAATGAATGTCTTTAGTTTGATAGGACTATCATTATCATCAGCCAAATGGAGTGATTGAAGAAGTCAAAGAGACATAAAGTAAGAAAGTTTGGCTTCAATTTAGAGGTGTCCCGTACGACACATTTTGAGTGTCCCGTACGCCACAATGTTCTCGAAAATTGTAATTTGCTCTAGTTATTCATGAATGTCTATTTTGCTTTCTTTCATAGATGTGTTTGTTCTTGGGTAATTGAATATCAATTTGAGTTCAGTTTCAATGAAAATTATCCGTCCAACTCACAGACTTTAGAGTACAAACTTGATGTTTCGAAAAAAGCCACTTTTTCTGCGTCCGTACGACACATTCCTATTTTAAATCTGTATTATACAGGATGTGAATTCAAGTCATGTTAAGTCTTGGTTTTTCTAACACTCTGGTAGTACTTGATGATCACCTTTAGTTACTGGAATATTTTTTTGTTTTTCTTGTCAAAAAACTGTCAAATGTTCTCCAAATGTCCCGTACGACACGTATGGAATCACCCAGGTTAGTTAATCCGAAAACGAAATAAGGTTCGTTGTTCCGAAGGTTCGTTAATCCGAAAACGAAATAAGGTTCGTTGTTCCGAAGGTTCGTTAGTCCGAAAACGAAATAAGGTTAGTTAATCATTTAGTTTTCGGACTAACGAACCTTCGGAATTACGAAACTCATTCCTTTTTCGGATTAAAGAACCTTCGGAATTACGAACCTCACTTCGTTTTCGGACTAACGAACCTTCGGAATTACGCACCTTCGGAAATACGAACCTTCGGACTAACGAACCTTCGGAATTACGCATCTTCGGAAATACGAACCTTCGGAATAACGAACCTTCGGAATATCCGAACCTTCGGAATAACGAAGCTTTGGAATTACGAATGTATGCGCCCCATACTATCCCTAACATAGACTATCATTAACCCCATACTATTTTTTTCCGATTCACACTGTCTTTCTTAACCCCATACTATTTGCTTAGCCGGGGTTAACGCCTCTTTGAATTACCTACCCTAGTAGAAGCATATTAATTTGTTAGCAACCATACCCTAATAACGCTAGAACCATTTTTAATTTGTACAGTCTCAAGCAGTATCAAATTTGTCTTCCTTTTTTTTACATTTGATATGTCACACTCTTGTTTGTATCTTGATTTAATATTTGATTTTCTAATAATTTTCCCTACGTGTATTTCAATCAACTGAAATTCTCTATTACACCTTCATATAATTCCCCATTTCGTTTAAAGCTCTTAACTTAGTTCTTGTCACATCGCACCAATGATTTGAATGTGTGTTTGATTCGTGATTTATTATTGGATATTTGATTTTCTAATGCTTTGCCATCCTTTCCCATTCTTCATATTGTTTATATTTTCCTGTTACACATAAATTTATTTACTTTTCTTTACATGGTAGCTTAAATTCAGTTGATATCTAAGAAGTCGTTTCCTTGAATATACTTTGAGTATGGATCTTGATTGCTTTTGTGTTTTTTAATCATTATTTGTTATATACTTACTTTGCCGTTTTAATTTTTTTTAAACCAGCACAAAACCGTGACAAATGTAATATACAATAATTCATGTCAGACTCACAAATTTCAATAAAGTGACCTACCATCTCTGTCTCTAATTTCATAAAAGACTAATACCTGATTTGACCCAATCTGCATTTTGATTTCTTAAAATATTAATTTGATAATATTGTGTTTTTTCTATTCATATTACGATGAATGTTAATTTACATAGAAGTATTTAACTACATGTTTAAATTAATTGCTATTTTGTGTTATTCCATGTAGAAACCAGTGGAGAACCTCTCGACAGAATTTTCAATTCTTTTATGTGATCCCAAGGCATTGGCTGGTGCTCAATTTCACATTTATTTTGTAATGTTTCTATTTATCTCATGTTTTCTTGCCTGGAAATGAAACAAATAAATAAATAATAAACCTCGGGCAATCAAACAGCTCATGAATAATGATGATTTGCGATTATTTGCGATTTGCAATTTCGACTTCTGTGATTGGCAAATGCTTAGCCCCACTTTTCCTTAGCCCTGTATTGTTTCACACTGCAACTCTTAGCACCGAAATGCTAGCACCACAAATAGCCGGCTAACCCTGCTTTTTTTTCCAGGCCAGATAGTACCGTACTATTAACTGTGTTAGCCCACTTTGCTAAAACGTAGTGTGAAAACGAAGGGGGCTAAGCTTAACCCCGGGAAAATTGTGGGGCTAAGACCCATTTTTCCACATTCCATTCCGTTGTTGTTTTTTCTTTGTCGATTTTTTTCCTGGGGGCATGGCCCAAAGCCCCCCCCCCCCCCCCCCTTCCCGAACATACAGTATGTATGCCAGTGATTTTTTTTACTCCTCTTCAAGACCACATTCCTCATTTTAATCCTACTCACTCTTTCTTCTTTTCCCCGTCTCATTCGTATTGCAATCAAATTTTCATTTTCCTTGTAATATTTTCGAGTGATTTTGAAATTATAGTAGAAGTATAGTAGTAGTAGTAGTAGTAGTAGTAGTAGTAGTAGTAGTAGTAGTAGTAGTATTTGAGTGAAATTGAATGAAATATCTTTATAAAAGATCACGAATAACATGAACCAGGGCCGACAACTTATGTCATACATTACACTCATGATACATTATCATTATACTGATCGATACAGTGATATAATATTAGTTTATAATCAATTCATTCATTTGGATGATTTCATGTTCTTTTTAAATTGTGAAAAAAAGTTAAAGTCGCCATTAGGACTCGTTGGACTTTTGCAAGATACGTGTAACGTAATTACGTACACTGAACATAAACTTCAACTTAACTTCAGAAGAAATACTTTATTCTTAATTCCTTTCGATTCTGCAAGCCTGCTTTCACTTTTTTTAAAGTTTGATATAAATGTATATAAATAGATTGTTAATAAATACGTATGGAAAAATGCTCCTATTTAACGTATAAATAAAGGTAATGTGCTTACCTTAGATCGGGTTACAGTGTGCAACGGGTTAAATAAAGAAGACAATGTTCTCGCTTGCAAACTTTTGGCAAACAACTTTTCACTTCGGCAGCTTGGTACTAACTACCTCCCATTGTCTTCTTTTACAGCAGATAAAACCATGCAGGCTCTTTTCTCTTTGAGGTAGTCATCTGTGTCAACGTTACAAAATTGGAAAGCTAAGGGGATTTTTACGAAATTTTAGATGTAAAGAAAAAAAACCCGATTTTTTTTTAAATTTAATTTGGAATGCCCAATAGAAAGAAATGTGCAACAACAGGAGTACATGTTTTAATTAAATAATTCGCAAAAAATGATATGAATTCATACCGGGCTGTACTCATAATAAGTAGTAAACGCATTATGTACCATTGCCTAATTCCAATGAAGACATTGTAAATATATGTTCGTTCTGTGTGTGTGTGTGTTAAAGCATATACTGAGATGAAATAAAAGAAATGAAACTGAATAAAATATATAAGAATTAGACATTCATTGTGATGTTACTCATTTGCGTTAATCTTGTGGAGCAAAAAAAGAGTTGTCGGGCGTCTTATCGGACAAGTCAAAGTTGTCAGATCTAACAACTTGTCGGATGAACAGAATAACGTTGATGAAATGCTCCCCCGGGAGATGGTTCTTCACAGTCTACTCAACACAATACATCAATAGCACCCCCCCCCCCAGACAATGTCTTTACACACGTCTGATATCCCCTGGTACGGCACGCTTTCGTGATTTTCCAAAATGTGCACATTTTGTTAAATTTACCAAAATGTGGAGGGCACTGCCGGTACATTTTGGTAGCTTCTGGGATTATTCGCTCAATTGCCTGTACTCATTCATTGCATAAAAAATATACAAAATACTTTGTAACTACATGTACACAAAGCAAGGAGGGCATTTCAGTTGGTCCCTTTTTAAAACCACATTGGCTAAAACTATTTGGTTTACCATTAATTTTAGGCATTTCCTCCAATAGCCAGTCAGTCTAAGATCTACTTTGTCCAAAAGCCACTATGTCTAAGGGCTATTTCGTCCAATAGCCACTTATTCTGAGAGTCATTTCCTCGAAAAGCCATTATGTCTAAATTAACAGCCATTTCGTCCAATAGCTTCCTCGTCTAATAGGTACTTTATCTAAATGCCACTTCGTTAAATAAACATTGTCCAATAGCCATTTCATCCAATAGCCGATTGGGTCGAAGCCACTTCGTCCAATCGTCATTGCACTAATGTCCTTTGGTCCATATGGATCCAACATCCACTTGGTCCAATTAGCAGTTGGTCCAACAGCCACTTGATCTGACAGTTGGTCCAATATCCACCTGGTCCATGGATAACAAACACGTCAATAGTAATAATTCCATGTCAAAATTATTACTGACGTCTTGCGCAAGAAAGAGAGAAAGAGGGGGGGGGGAAGTAAAATTAAATACTAAAAAGGATCCGCAATACTCAAAACAGACCAGGCCAAAAACTACAGCTCTTCAAAAACATTCAATATCGAATGGACATTACTCTAACCATTTTCGTTTGCTTTTGTTTTAAAATCAGAGGCATAGAATACAACCCTACACTGTAAAATAATAATAAATAAAAAAATAAAAAATATGAATCAGTATTTAATACTTAATGAATATAAGTATAATTTATAATTTGTAATTATTTTTTATTTCTTTAACTTGTCTTTTATTTTACTTGATTTATTTGGGTTCAATATACATTTAAGAAAATTCACGTTTTGCTGGCTTGCTTTGATTGAGTAAATATAACTCAATTAGGCAAAGATTATTATTACTTCTAAATTATTGTTGAATGTGCTTATATTTTTCAACTAACGCCTTATTTAAATAATGCATGAACATTCATTAGACATGTTAGAGCAAGTGAATGTTTTTTTTTATAACTGCCATATCTATTTTTGTTTGAACTTTTTTCGGATAAGGGTGTGCTAACTATTGTATTCTATTGTTGAATCAAAGAAAGAGCAACATCATGAACATTAAATAGTCTCTTAGCAGAAAATTTGAGATGTCTTTTTAGGTTTTCGGAAAATGATTATATTGTTCTCACTGTTTTATTTGTAAGAATGAAACGATCGCGTATCAATGTAACAGGTAAGTGAAAATGCACAAAGTCTAATATTTGAATAAAAGACGTCTAAGATGAACATGATGCCACTAAAGTAAAAGTGAGACGATGGGGGAGCGAATAACGAAAGTCCACTCCCCCATTTGATTTTTTTTCAAACATTTTAGTGATTGTTTTACTAAATTGAATTAAGTTATTGTAACTTAATTTTCTTGAGTGAAATGGATGCAAAGAAAATAAGAAAAGTTCGCTTAAAACTGCCAAACTCATAAATATTGAAAAAAATAAGGCAATTTATTGAAACAATTTTATTGCGTAATTTCAACTAATTTGTGTTTACAGTGCACTGAAAGGAATCAAATAAGGCAAAACAAATAATTGAATCTCCAATACATGTATCTAATTGTATTCATTGGATAACTCTGAATGTAAAAAAGTGTAAGAAGAGGGGGGAAAATCAAAGACATGTGTATTGTGTTTTGTTTTTGTTCTTAGAAATTACAAGAGTTAAACCTCGGTTATGTAGATATGACTCAAATTTGCACAAGCATGAAGTCTGGTTTTCCATAAATTGTTGGACAAATTCCACATGATTTTATGTTTAAGGAGAATAAATTGCAACAAAAAAGATGACTACATGTACATTTAAGAATAATGGGCATAAGCTGAATGCGTCAAAGAGACGGATATCAAAATCAAGCTAATAAATCGCTAATTGTGTCTAAATAATAGTTGTTCATCCTTTATTGTGGTATGTTTCATTTCATTCCAAACTTCTTTTTTTTTTACCGGAGACCCATTTACCCTGGATCCACGCCTGCCCCCAGTAACGGTTATTAGACGAAGTGGAAATTACACCAAATGGGTATTGGACCAAGTGGATATGGGACAAACTGTCAATATGACCAATTGGCAAATGAGTTAGAAGAACTGGCTATTAGTGTCTATTAAACGAAGTGGCTTTTAGACGAAGTGGCTACTGCACGAAATGGTTTTTACAGCTCAGACGAAGTGATGAAGTGGCTCTTAGACTAAGTGGCTCTCGGACGAAATTACTATCAAATGATCTAAGACCAAGCGGCATTAAACGATATAGTCATTGCATTGAATGTAGAGGCAAATTACCCTCATGCACACTGACAAATATTACCCATGACTCTCTAACCCAATACCAAAATTATCAATCTTTACTCCATTATAAGCGTCAAGTCTGGTTTTGAAATTATTACCAAAATGTGCATATTGTAGGAAATGAGCTGCAGGCACATCACGTTATAAATGCACATTTTGGTAAAGAAAAACAAAATCCTGGCACCATCGGCATATTTTGGTAACAAATTTATTTTATCCAAATGTGCCATAACATAGTTACGGCACATATTGGTAAATTGCACTGTTTCGTAATTTACCAAAATGTGGCGTAACATCCCCTAAGCACAAAAGAAAATCATTTGCGCTGACGTCCATGTTTACACACCTTTTAATATGCAATCACTTTGCATGCTTGGGTTTTCCCCGGGATCTCACATTGTACTCAGTTGCTTATTTTTTAATGAATAAATAAATGTATATACAGTGCGTCCCAGAAAAAACGAAACCGAGATTTATCGATGATTTATCATAACTTAATCACAAATACAATAGACAATGACCTACCATTTTAAAGCTTAGAATCTCCTCTTTCATCTGAAATTACTTAGTTTATTTCTCATTCACGCATGAGTGAGCAAAAACAATTTGAAAAGGGGATACCAAAAAGTCACTTGGCGGGCCGTACCTGGGTTTTCAAAAGAAAACCACATTTTTAAAAAGTTCAATATCTGCTGTTTAATTTGATACCTCAATTACAGAAAATGGTCATGAAATAACAAAGTTCTGGTTATTTGAAATAAGGCTTGAATTTCAATAATTTCATAAAATGAAGAGGTTTTACAGGCAAGCGTCCAAACTCACTCGACACTCCGTTTTGTTGACGATCAACCATGCATTAAGTCATTTATTACCGTGCGATAGCTTCTGTGGGAAACCGGTGAGAACACGTTTATTTAATGAAATTATGGAAAAACAAGCATTGTTTCGAAACACTCCATCAACAGCATACCATACAGCCAAGCGCTAAGAGTAAGACGAATTTGTTCCGAAGCTAGCCGAGAAGACCACCATCTCAGCCAGCTTCGGCAACACTTTGAAGACCGGGACTACAACCCACAAATTGTAAAAAAGCAAATAGAAAAGGCAAAAGAAAAACCCAAAGAACAACTCCTCACATATCAGTCCAATCAAAAACAAAACAACAACATCTACTTCCCCATGACCTTCTCACCCGTAACATCCAAAGTACCCAAAATAATTAAAACACATTTCCCCATCCTACAACAATCAGCAACAACAGCCAACATCTTCCCGAACAAGCCCACTACTTCCTACCGTAGAGGGCGCACCCTACACAACCTCCTTGTCAGAGCAGGACACCCGTTTCCAACACCAAACCCCACCCCCACCAACACCGCCAATGACAGCACCCCGGGATTCTTCAAATGTAAATCACACAAATGCATTCTCCATAATCACATCAAGGACACCACGAAATTCACCAGCACCGTAACAAAACAAAATTACACAATAACATCACACATCACATGCAAATCCACCTGGATAATATAGCTCATCACATGTACCAAATGCAAAAAACAATATGTTGGCAAAACTAAAACCACCCTTTACACCAGATTCAACAATACGAGATCCGAAATTCGGAACTTCCATTCACCACAGCACAAGACCCTTCCATACACTGTGCACTTCAACCTTCCCTCCCATTCCCTAGAAAATGTCCAAATTACCGGGATCGAGTCAATCAGAAGTAGGTCACGTGAAGCAATACTACACCGAGAGTCATTTTGGATATCAAAACTAAAAACATTACAACCACATGGTATCAATGCCGAACGATAGATCACTGACCACCCAATGTTCGCCCCCCCCCCCCCACCTACTCCTGATTGACTCTAACCCCACGACCCATTTCCGTTTCCCCTTTCAAGGGTCAATGCACTTTCACATTCACTGATATACACACCCACACATCACCCATCTGGTCAAGCACTTACAGCAAAACTTGAAGGTAAAAAATCAGATATTTATAATGTATTTATATGGTATACATCACTTATATATCGCAGTACCACATATATTATTGTTACCTTTACCATGTTTACCTTATATAATACTTTGTGTAATTACTAGCACTACCAAGGATATTGGAGTAGGATTTGTTTGGGTATCTGCGCGTATGTGAGAGTGTGTGTGACTGCGAGTGTGATAACTTACATACATAAGTTCACGTGCTTAGACGCGAATGTATATAAATCAATTATACAGTACACACCACAATATGTCTATTCACTCTCATAAAAGATTCGTAATAAAAATATGTGCAAACTTAATCTATTTTAGCTTTTGGATAATCTTAATTAAGCATTACCAATACAATGCAACTTCTTTTGAGATATATATAGTTTTGACATATTTGTTTTATTTTGAGATATATGTACTATTATACATTTTGAGATATATGTCCACATACTTTCAAAAAATGTTTGTAATAAAAATCTGCGTAAACTTAATTGATTTTAATAGCTATTGGATAATCCCAATTAAACATTACCGATGTAAAACATTTTCTTTTAAGATATACTTATATTTAGTAAATTGATCCAAATATATGCATGATACATGTAAAGCCATTATGTCTTTTACATCTTCAGATACCTGAAGAAGGCCGAACTAAATGGCCGAAAGCTTGTACAAATAAAAGTTGAAGAAATCCAGGCTACGTCTCTAGCTTCAATGCTTTTTGAGCTTCTTCGCGAATATATTACTCACTGAAGCACCTACGCAATGTTTAGGTCCTTGCTCATCACAATTATATATATATATATATATATATATGATAATAATAATAATAATAATAATAACAATGATAATAGAAATTATATATATAAATATATATATATATGAATATATATAATTTAATAATGATAATAAAAATTATATATATAAATATATATATATATATGTATATATATATATATACAACACAACAAAAAAAGTAAGTCCCCCTTAAACAAACATCAATAATTTCCGAACCAATGCGAGTTTTTGATATATTTTTACATGAGCGTGTAGGTAATTTTATAAGCTACCCTCTGAGTAAATGTTATGGACGTATTTTACGTCCTGCTTCAGTGAGCACCGTCAGAAGGAAAAAATGTCACTTTTCAAAAGTCGCAAGCCCAAAATCATGACTATGATTCCATTTTATTGGAACTGATTCCACAAATTCATCATGAAAAATGGTCAGAAGGCTTGCAAAAGGTACTTTCTAAAAGACGATACAATTTTTTGGCTAAATTCCACGGTTGAATAAACACAAGTCCAAATTTGATATAATTGGAATTTTACACATTTTCATCAATAAAAATGATAGAATATGATGACAGTTAATTTTGGGAAGAGTATCTTCAACAATATTCATCGTTTCACGGTTCAATGAACATTTATTGAAAACAAAACATACGATTTTCAAATATCATAGGCAAGTATTGTTTCATTTTGGTAACTGAAACTGATCTTTTATTAACTTTTTCGTTATGTTCATGACCAATTAACATGCTTCAATGATTCAAAGGCGTTCAATTCAACATTCACGCTTGAATGAACATGTGAAATGTGATTAGCTCTTTTTTACGTTATTGGAAAAAATGCAATTTGTAACTATGGATATCTGTAACAAACCTCCTTGCATGATTCATTTGATTTGATTTTTATGAAAATCCCGATGTTTAATGCATCAGTGAGCACACAATATTCGAAAATTATGCAAATGAGCAGAAAGTTCACGGCCTTGGCCCCACTCTGTGCCGTATCGAATCGTTATTTTGGTGTGCGCACCTTTTGGATAGTGTTACTCTGAAGCCATGTGCGAAGTTTCATGAAATAACTGTTGGCAGAAGTAACAAAAAGCGTTCATGAAACAAACCCCTTATTTCATATTTGTTAAATTTTTGACTTCCTCTCTCATAGACATGTGCACATTATGGGTGCATATGTTTAAAAATAAGTAACCCCTTATTCAATATGGTGGACCTTTTTTTCAAGGCTCTCTTTAGCAATGTCATTTGGCAGTAATGTTTATCAACCTATGGGCAGAATCCTGTACAAAAATGAAATCGATTTGTTTATTTACGGATGAGTGAGCACGCATCAAATTGGGAAAATTGGTATTTTCAATGTCACAGACTCATTTTAAAGGGAAATAAGGTGAATATTGGGGGCAAATTCGGTTTCAAATGTGACTTTAATTGCTGTTGGTTTTATCATCCATCATTTCTATCACCACACATTTTCCGAACTTTTAACATTTTCATGGTTGAGCGAGCACATTCGAAAACTTAGGAATGAGTACTCTTTATACTGCATAAATGTATTTTTTTTTCCGAACAATTTCTCATGATCAGTTTAATTTATGGACAAATCAGTGGTGGATCCAGAATTTAAAAATGGGGGAGGGGCCTATAATTGGGGAGCCACCAACATTTTTAATTTGACCTAGCAAGTTGTAGAGGATACTACCGAAAACGTCCATGATGATACGTCACAATACAGGGGCCGCGGAACGGTTTTCAAAGTGTGGGGGAGGGGCTAAGCCAAGAGTGGGGGGCTGATCATCCAAAAAATTACAATCGTATGGTCATTTTACATTTTTGAACATGCTTTTGGAAAACAAGTGGGCCCCACCCCGCTTCTGCGGCCCCTGCTATATTGTGCTCACTCAACCATGAACATACGACATCAAAATTGTGTGTGGGGTGGCTTAATGATGGATAGTAAAACAGCATTTATAACACCATAAAATTCACCTTAAAACAACTTTTGCCCAACTTTGTATTTGCACAATCTGAAAAACGACTCTCGTGACTTTCAAAAATTGCAATTTTTAATTCAATCTTTAATTACTCATGCATGACTCAACCGATCAATCTCATTTTTCCCCAGGAGTTGCCTAATTAGTGTAAAAAACTACCTATGAAATATCATATCTCAAAATAACTCCGTTCGAAAGTTACAGCAATTTGATTTAGGGGGGACTTACTTTTTTTGTTGTGTATATATATATATATATATATATATATATATATATTTATATATAGAATTTTTTATTATCATTATTATTATCATCATCATCATTAATAATATTTGCGGCTCTGCCCCGTGCTATTGTCGACCAAGTCTCTCATAATGACTAATGGTGGCACATGTATTGAGAACCGACATATACGAACAAAACAAAAAGTTTATTCTGGTAAAAACGGTGAATTGTTGTGTAAAGTTAATCATTTGGTTTGTATAGATTTGACACTATGTTGGTA